>NW_026042747.1:0-105352 GCF_023856365.1 Brienomyrus brachyistius
CAATCAGATCACTTTAGGGGGTGGTTGTAATTCCCTTGTTCTACCATGAGAGAATCTCTCTCAGTTTGGTGGGTTGAGCCGAAGTTTCTGTATTTCTCTTAGGAAAAGCTATACTGCCTTAAATCTGAGAGTATAATACTCCTCGTCTCATGCCTATTCAAACGAGACCAAACATGCGTGTATTTGTCCCTAACATCTATGTGTGCTGAGTTATCCTGTTTATAGTGGAAAAGGTGTCTGTGTCTGGAGGCTGACAGCTGTTGTTGCTGTGGATTGATTGTGGAACTCTGGTCACTCCGGGGGTGAAAGGTCTTGCTTTTTCTGTGCTGCTCCAGTTTATTCCTATCCAGTCTCTCAGGAGCCGGCAGGCCTTTGCCTTCCTTAAAAGGGGTGGTTTGACGAGTTGAGTCCAGTCTTGCCTGGGCCAGCGGAGCTCCTGAAATAGACTGATGCAGGCTGATCAGAGTTGGGGCCTGCAGGACCTATAAGTTTTATGTCCTTACAGAATGTAAGTGGCATCATACTAAACTAGTGGTGTTCGAACTAGCATGGAAAGAGGCTATGGGTAGCTACAAAAAGGCTCTTAGTGCCGCCAAATCATCTAGTATCTATCAGAACTAATTGAAATAAACAAAAATAATCCTAGATTCCTATTTACTATGGTGTCCAAGCTGACTAATAACCAGACCACTGGTTATTTTCCAGTGACGACTTTATGAAACTTTTTGACCAAAAATATGCTCAATTAAACAGAACATTTTGAATATTGAATATTGGTTAACCAGTCAGAACTGATGTACTTAATTTTATCTTCAAATTCATCTACTTGTATGCTAGACCCTGTTCCATCAAAATTATTCAGCGATGCTCCCAGCATTGATTGAACCGCTACTAGCAATAGTTTAAACTAAAACATATAATCATATTACCCCAATTTTATCTTCACTGCACTGGCTGCCAGTTAGATTTCGTGTTGACTACAAAACACTGCTCTTAACCTATAAAGCTGTAAATGGTCTTGCACCGCAGTATGTGAGTGACCTCATTTGCGTTCCGAATCATACACTTAGATGACGAGATGGAGGTATTCTATCCGTACCCAGAATAAAGAACATTACCTTTGGGGGAAGAGCATTTGCTCATAAAGCACCACAGCTATGGAATAAACTTCCTATTAGTGTTCGGAACTCAGACACAATCTCTGCTTTTAAGTCAAGGCTTAAGATGTACCTCTTCGCCAGTCTTTTGGATAGTTAAATCTTCTTTTCTAAGGTGAATGGGAAATCTGGAGGTTCATAGTTATTTGAGATTGAAGGGGAAAGGGGGGATTGGTGCTGTCGTCCTGCCACTCTCGCCGATCACTTAAGCTGTGGATGGGAGGTGGCTTGACGCCAAAACCTCTGTAAACCCTCATGCCTGTGCTTCCTTCCAGGTCACTCTTTTAGGCAGGCTGTCATAGTTGCTTTAGTCCTGCCGGTTAGGTGTAGGGCAATAACTCTTCTCCATCTTCTCTTTTTCGAGCTGATACCGAGCCGACTACACCGTGTGAACCCGCACCTGGACTCCTGGATATAACTACATGAAACCAACTGGGACTTTATAACTATATGAACTCTAATGAATGTCAATGTAAATGCAGTTTCATGCTCCTTGGTCGCCCAGAGGAGGATGGGGGTCCCCTTCTGAGTCTAGGTTCCACTCAAGGTTTTCTTCCTGCTAGAGGGAGTTTCCTTGCCACTGTCGCCTCAGGCTTGCTTGGTGGGGTTCTGGCCGGTTTAAATGTAAAGTGCTTTGTGACAATGCATGTCGTTAAAAGCGCTATATAAATAAAATTGAATTGAATTGAAGTGCTTCCTCAGATTCATTTTTAAATGTTCTCCAGCTAATTTCCACTATGGCCACGAGTTCTAGTATTTTAAATTAATATTGAAATGGTCATTTTGGCTGAACAGCATCCCGACCTGTTAGAATCTTATATACCTGGATCATGTCCCCCCATAGTCTCCTTTGCTTGAGGCTAAACAGATTCAGCTCAGCGAACCTCTCCTCATAAGACATTCCTCTAAGTGCAGGAATCATTCTAGTCATCCTACGTTGCACCTTTTCCAAGGCAGCAATGTCCTTCTGAAGGTATGGTGACCAAACCTGCACACAGTATTCTAGGTGGGATCTTACCAAGGAATTATATAATCGTAGCATCACTTCTCTTGACTTACATCTCTAGGTGTGTGGAGTTTAATCCAACATCCTTTTGCCTTTTTTTAATGCTTCCCCACACTGGCAAGAGTGGGACATGGAAGTATCAACATACACACCGAGATCTTTCTCATAATCAGCTACCTTTATTTCAGTGAAACCCATAAAATATCTGTACTTTACTATATTTACTATATTTCTGCTCCCTGCATGGATTACCTTATATTTATCTATGTTAAATTTCATCTGCCACGTATGAGCCCAGTCGCTAATTAAATCCAGATCCTGTTGTAGCCTCTCTGGACATGAGACATGATCTAACATCAATCAGAAGATACCACACCAGCAGATAATGATTTCTGGAATAGTAAAGTTAAAGGTTGGCTAATAATACCCCTCATCTCTTTTAAAACTATAGATAAGATGCCATCAGGGCCTTGCGATTTATTTATTTTGAGCTTAGCTAGGCTTTGTACCACATCAGCCTCAGTTATACATATATTGGTCATAGACATCGTTGTATTTGTACTAAATGGTGGTAAGCTATTC
The DNA here is from genome assembly GCF_023856365.1 of Brienomyrus brachyistius. NCBI lineage: Eukaryota > Metazoa > Chordata > Actinopteri > Osteoglossiformes > Mormyridae > Brienomyrus > Brienomyrus brachyistius. The sequence goes on from NW_026042747.1 coordinate 2,746, forward strand.
TACTGTGAACAGCCATTGTAAAATAATCATTAAACTCATTTATATCAATTTCATTTTCAATTATAAGGCCCTTACTATCCTGCAAATGAGTGATTTTCAGCTTTTTGCAAATGAGTGATTTTCAGCTTTTAGAGCTCTTTCGGAGTTAAAATATTGGAAGAAACTTTTAACGTCATCCTTATAACTGTTATTAACTAAACCTGTAGACTTAGATACTCCTGCTTTATTTTGAAATCATTAGTTAATTTCCATTTGTGGAAGAAAGCCCTTTTGCTCCTGACTTTATTCTTAATTTTCGTAGTAAACCACCTGTGACATCGCGTGCTGGACGAACAGGCAGGAAGCGAGGAATCAAGGATCCGGGAAACGGAGAGTCGGGAATGAGGGTTTATTGATGAAAACAGGTACCAACAGCGAGAGATTTCAATGACAGGACTGGGGAAACAGACTTGAATGTGGACTAAATACACAGGACTACTCAAACTGACAGAAAACAGCTGGTTACAATCGGGGCAGCACACATGGTTAATGAGGGGGCGTGGCACACACGAGGATCGTACAAGCAGGTCATGACACCAGCTTGGTTGCAGTTTCCTAGATTTAGTTTTTCTGGAAACGGGTATGAAGTTCTTTTGCACTTGCAACAATGTGCTTTTAAAAAATTCCCATGCCTCTTCCACAGTATTGCTATTTAACTCCATCCGATTTACAGTTTCTAGTTTCAGTCTCATACCATTGAATTACCCTTCCTAACATTGTATACTTTTGTTTTGGACTTGGTTGAAGACTCAGGCAGCAGGAGTTGCCCCAACGTTGGTATGTCCTTATCCATAAGGGGGAGTAAACGTTCTGGTTTCCCGACCTTATAGATGAAGGAGTTGGGGGATGTTGCCAGTGACCTGCCGGATTCCAGGCAGAACAGGCCTCGCTATGCCACAGCCCTTCAGAGACTGGGCCTTCCGTGCAGAACCTCTGCATCCAAATTAGACCAGTTGTTTAACAAAACCCTAAAATGGGGTTATTTTTGACATGGAACGGGACTTTGATTCAACAACCCATTACTTAGTTGCGGCAAGTACCCAATATCAAGTATAGCTGCAAAGAATCTGCCAGAGATTTTCAGAGAAGTTCCCCAGATGCATGGACTGGACTAAGGTGCGTCAGATTAAACAGGAGCCTGGTAAATTCTGTGAGCCCCACGCCAAGTGACTGATGGAAACATACTCCAGCTACAGTGAGATGGACCCTCCAGCGGACCGAGAGTGGGATTCCCTCTGGGAGCGACAACTCGTGCAGTTGCTGGTGGATGAGCTGCAAACAGACATCAAGAAGGACTTCCAACCTCACAATCATTTACCAAACCACTTCAGGTAACTTGTAAAGATGTAGGTATTGGAGTATTCACACATTCATTTGCAGTGTCCACCTCCTGTCCGGTAAATTTGGCAGGACAAAATTTGAATAACCTATAGGCCAGACTCATGAATGCGGCTGAACGAGTAAAGGTAGAACAGGTGGCCAATCCTGTTATACAGTCCTAGTAGATTGAGAACCACCTGATTGCAACTGTAGTTGGAATCAAGGGCTGAGCAGCATGGTGGCCTGGGGGACAATTATGAAAACACAGACCCACTGATATCCTTAAAACCCACAATCAAAAGAGGAGTCAGGATGGCCAGTGACATGTGCTGGCTAAATGGGGACAACAAAGAGAGAACAGAACAAGGCAGGGAGGGATTCTGACACAGGTGCCATGCTACTTTGTTTAAATATGCTGTAATGTTTTAGTGCAAGCCTTAGACAATGGAATCTCTGAATGACGCCGCAGTCTGGCTCTTTCTGAAGGTCCTATACTGTAACCGTCCTGAGAAGTTGTTTGCATGCACTTGCTGCCTTGACACTTGTTGATGTGCGTGTGCCCTGCTCGAGCAGTAAAGGGGAGATCACATGCAGAGCTGATTTTCTGTAGTTCCTTAGAATAAAAATAGAATATTCTCTTCAAATAGGAACACATGCTGCGTTTGATTATTTCACTCCAACTCGGACAAAAACGTCACGAAAAACATCACTTCCCATTAGAAACGCCTCTTTTATGACGTTAATGTCTGACAGAATCTTCTTGTCCGAGTTGCCCCTGTGACGTAATTTCAACATGGCGGCTTACACACTCAACATTAATTCTATTTTACAAATCCTTAAAAATGTTTATTTTGTTAAATTTATTATTATCCCATCCATCCATTTTCCAAACTGCTTATCCTACTGGGTCACGGGGGGTCCGGAGCCTATCCCGGAAGCAATGGGCACGAGGCTGGGAACAACCCAGGATGGGGGGCCAGCCCATCGCAGGGCACACTCACACACACCATGCACTCTCACATGCATTCCTACGGGCAATTTAGCAAGTCCAATTAGCCTCAGCATGTTTTTGGACTGTGGGGGGGAACCGGAGTACCCGGAGGAAACCCCACGACGACATGGGGAGAACATGCAAACTCCACACACATGTGACCCAGGCGGAGATTTGAACCTGGGTCCCAGAGGTGTGAGGCAACAGTGCTAACCAGTGCACGACCATACCGCCCATTTATTATTATTATTATTTATAATTATTAGTAATTATTAATGTAATTGCACGTGTTCGATTTAGAGAATACCATATTGTGACCGTAAACAGTATCCTAACATGCAATATCAGATTTTTACCAGACTTGTTAGTGTTTTTGGTTTGTTTGTAGTTTGTTTGATCTCGAAAAAAGAATATCGCTATGAATGTACTAAAATACTTTATAAAGCTTTTAATGTGGTTTGACTAGTTCCTGTTTCTTGTTTATTTGTCTGAAATAATAATCTTACTCCATAACTGCTAAAATATAAAGCAACAACACAGCAGCGTATTCATGGAGGCAGCCATGTTTGTTCCGAGTTGTGCTAGCTTGAACGGGAGATTGTTGGATGTGATGTCACCCAATTTGGAATTTCCAAGTTCCGAGAGAAAAACGAACGCACCACAAGACTCTGGCTGGAAATTTCTACAATAGAGCCATTTAGTTATTTCTAGAAAAATATTTAGAGCCAATGACCTGATGTCATTGTAACACAGGTCACTGTCCGTGGTGCTGAATTCTCTACTTGATGGGCTGGTGCTGAATGAATATGACAGCTGGCCAACATGTCTGTGTGCTTCCACTGACTGGCACCCAGACATATAATGACTTTTAACAATGAGGAGGGAAACGTCCAGACAGGAAATTAGTCAACAGTAATTAGTAATCACATATAGTTCTCATTTATCATGATGTAAAATTCAAAAACCTTTTTTTTATTATTAAGGGATAAATGTAATTGAGTTTTAATGTATCCTTTCCGCTCTTAAAATCGCAAATTATTTCTGACTATTAATCTGCACATTTTAATAATTTCATTAATATTACCTAATTGGTTTGTCTTTTTTATTAAATTTTAAAACTAGCTGTACAATTGTTGATGTTGTTGCTGTTCTGAATGTCATTGGCCTGTTGCCTTACGTCTGTCTAAACATGAGTGAGGGGATGGATGCACTATTCTATGGGGGCCTCTGTAGAGAATAAATGATCCTAATTTTATATTGAGAGAGATGGTTAATTCCTTTTTAATCCATACTGCGTTCAGAGCCCCTGTTCTGCCGTTGATCACTGCTGCATATCATCCCCAAACCAATGGCCTGGATGAGAAAACGAATGATGACATAAAATGGTAAGTCTGTTTTTGAGGTTGTTTTAGAACTGTGTGAGACAGGCTCTATTCTTTTAACATTACATCAGGAATTACTGATATTATTGACAATCAATCCCTTAATATACAGTATCTCACAAAAGTGAGTACACCCCACACATTTTTGTAAATATTTTATTATATCTTTTCAAGGGACAACGTTAAAGATATGAAACTCTGATAGAATGTAAAGTAATCAGTGTACAGCTTGTATAATGGTGTAAATTTGATGTCCCCTCAAAATAACTCAACACACAGCCATTAATGTCTGAACTGCTGGCAACAAAAGTGAGATTAAAAATGATTTGTGGCAAGATCGGATCATGTGTGTTGAAGAGTTTCTTATGACTGACAAGTAGTTATTTAAAAACATATCTTGAAACAGCAAATTACATTGTTCTTTATGCTTTTAGAGTTCTTTATGCTTTTAGAAAATGGACTCTTTATAATGATCTGTGAATAATAATAATTTGCTATGAATGTTTTTCCACTTCAGCTTTCCACAATTATTCTTCCCGATGAGAAAAGCTACGGCACGTTTTTTGATGAAAAAAATAAAGTAGTTGAGACAATAAGCAACAACAGCTGAAAACATCTCCTAGTAACAGGAAAAACAGAAGCAGGCATGTGGTAAACGAATACAAAAGAGGGTACCAAAACACAGTTTATCATGTGTGGAGATGAGGCGCTTCTGTTCAACATGAGGAAGCGGGGACGGAAAGGAGGAAGAACGGAACCGGATTTTACCGGACCTTATGTCATCCAGGCAATATGTGGCAAGCTGGTTACACTGTCTAATTCTGAAGGGCAACTTTAAAGAACAAATACAATGTAAACCACATACAGAAGGAGCCAAACTGATGTCCCAAGTCAGGAATCACACAAGGTGCCAGAAGAGTATAAGACCAGTAAACCTCCCTCTAGCGCAGAGCTTCTGACAATCGAGAAGGATGCTGACAGTTGAAAAAAAACTCATGTCTGTGTGTTATGAAAGAATATCAATAAATGTTTCCGAAAGGGGATGACTCATTTGGTAATTATTTACGGCTTATGTTATGGCTGCCAATTTACAGTCTTTACTGAAGTCTGACTTCTTTTGAGTCACCTTTAATATAGATTGGACACTCTCTATGCAATGTGCAATACTTACATAGATGGTAAATGTTTACCTGCTTGCACAGATGGATGATTAGGTAATTAGTGTAAGTGTGTGTGTGTGTTCAATCGCATGTATGTCCAAGGTCCATAGTAAATAATATACACTGATCAAGAGATGCCCGAAAGTGGATAAAAGAGGACATTAGTGGGTGTATCACTTAGTGTAACGCGTGCAGAAAATGAGCAGACTGCAAGCCATATAATGACCCTTGTCTAGCTCTTAATACAGTATGCATACAGTGATGTATCTACAATGGACAGCTACTATGAGCAGATAGCACAGTACAGGTGCTTATAAGATCTGTATGCTATTTCCATCCATCCATCCATTGTCCAAACCGCTTATCCTACTGGGTCGTGGGGGGTCTGGAGCCTATCCCGGAAGCAATGGGCACGAGGCAGGGAACAACCCAGGATGGGGAGCCAGCCCATCACAGGGCACACTCACACACTATTCACTCATACATGCATACCTACGGGCAATTTAGTAACTCCAGTTAGCCTCAGCATCCATCCATCCATCCATTGTCCAAACCGCTTATCCTACTGGGTCACAGGGGGGTCCGGAGGTCTATCCCGGAATCAATGGGCACGAGGCAGGGAAGAACCCAGGATGGGGGGCCAGCCCATCACAGCTCACACTCACACACCATTCACTCACACATGCACACCTACGGGGCAATTCAGCAACTCCAATTAGCCTCAGCATGTTTTTGGACTGTGGGGGGAAACCGGAGTACCCGGAGGAAACCCCACGACGACACGGGGAGAACATGCAAACTCCACACCCATGTGACCCAGGCAGAGACTCGAACCCGGGTCCCAGAGGTGTGAGGCAACAGTGCTAACCACTGCACCACCATGCCGCCCCCTGTATGCTATTTCATTCTATAAAAAGAAACTTACTGTACTGTACAATAAAGTATTTCACCACTGCTTCTTCCTCAGCTCCCACTGTTTGCTAGCACATGCATCTTTTGATTTCTTAGTGCAATCTGTGCTTTATTTTTTTTTTGTGAAATGTAAGTGCAGTATCTGTTTATTAAGTGCTGTGGTTTAATATGTACATTATTATTTCAGTACTGTGTATACTGTCCTTAATGTCTTGCCTCTCTCGTATAACTTGAGATACGCCCAAATTGACTTGCAACAAGTGGTCCTGGTTCCAAATGCGGAAGGCGATGGATACCTGTATTTTATATGCTGTAGTGTGCTGGGTGTCAGACATTGCAATGCACCTTGCTTTGATCTTGACCTGTTAGATCAGAGGGAGGTAATCTTATCCAGAAAGGGCCACTGTGTATGATGGTTTTTCACTGCAACTCTCTGAACAGCGAACCTAACAGTTATCCCAATACCTTGATCTTGCTAGCATATTTAAATGTGTACCTATTCAGGAATAGAGTGGTGAAGGCATTCAGAGGAGGACTGATGATTATCAGAGGGAACAAAGGGGCTGGGTACTTGTCAGTATCCAGTAGAACCACCAGACTCCTACACTGAATGGTTCTGGATGTGGCACAGACGTTAATCCCTCTGTATTAGGGGATCCGTCTCCAGTTTGTACTCTTCTAGTGATAGGTAGATTATCAGGCAGTTTTTCACCCTAGTCCAGTACTCATTGACAGCCTAATACACCGTGTTTCAGTTTGTCTTGATAGTCAATACATGTCACTGATGTACATTACTCTGATGGGCAGGCCCTCTTACATATGATGGAAATTGCAATACCTACTTTTGGCCACGAGATGGCAGCAAGAAAATAGAAAAATTATTTTCCCACGGTCTACTAGCAGCTTTTAGATGTTAATTCTTCATAAAAATAATTTGACTTGATCCAATGTATTTTTAATACAAACAATTACCACACAAAGCTGCTAGTTTCCTCCGGTTTCCCCCACAGTCCAAAAACATGCTGAGGCTAATTGGAGTAGCTAAATTTACCGTAGGTGTGCATGTGTGAGTGAATGGTGTGTGAGTGTGAGCTGTGATGGGCTGGCCCCCCATCCTGGGTTCTTCCCTGCCTCGTGCCCATTGATTCCGGGATAGACTCCGGACCCCCTGTGACCCAGTAGGATAAGCGGTTTGGACAATGGATGGATGGAAATAGCATACAGATTAAGCACCTGTACTGTGCTATCTGCTTATAGTAGCTGTCCATTGTAGATACATCACTGTATGCATACTGTATTAAGAGCTAGATAAGGACAGTGGGTCTTATATGGCTTTGCAGTCCTGCTCATTTTCCTGCACCCGTTACACTAAGTGATACACCCACTAATGTCCTCTTTCATCCACTTTCAGGCATCTCTGATCAGTGTATATTACTTACTATGGACCTTGGACATACATGCGATTGGACACACACACACACACACACACTTACACTAATTACCTAATCAACCATCTGTGCAAGCAAGTAAACATGTACCATCTATATAAGTATTGTACATAGCATAGAGAGTGTCCAATCTATATTAAAGGTGACTCGAAAGAAGTCAGACTTTAGTAAAGACTGTAAATTTCTCAGCATAACATAAGCCGTAAATAATTACCAAATGAGTCATCCCCTTTCGGAAACATTTATTGATATTCTTTCATAACACACAGACATGAGTTTTTTTTCAACTGTCAGCATCCGATCCAAACGGATTCCCATTTCCTTTCTGTGGGATCCAACAGAACACGGGCTGACCATCAGTCAACATGTCTTCAACCATGCAGGACAGGACCCAGTCCAGGCCAAACCTCACGGTGCTGGTGTTAATAAAAAAAATGTAAGGAACATGCAGCTGCAGCTCACACACAAACACAGTCCACAGCATCCAGAAAAAGGTCAGGCCTTTTTCTTCTTTAGCTGACTCCGCCCAGACCTCGCCCCCTTTCTGGGCGCCTCGCACTATGCCTTTGAACTGGCCCTGCAGCTTGGGCCCGTTTCCTGTTTCCCAATGCAAGTCATAAGATTCACCCGTAAATGATATTTTGAATCGGAACGATATTTATTACTATTGTTTAGATTAAATATATAACGGTTTAATGATTGAATATAACTTGATATTGTTGTTTGTGTTGTTTAGTTTGAGGTTCTAGTTTCTGTCTTTATCCGCTTTCGTTTCAGTAGGCAGCTGGTTCATCCCAGGCTCAGGGTCTCTCTGCTCTTCATCAAACCCACACCCCCAGTTTGGGAGCACCCTCTCCCTCTCCTCCCCCCACGGCTGTGACTGTTACTCCTCCTTGAGGAGTAACTGCTCCGCCCCCTATCCCAGCCCCTATACCCACAGGAGTGCATCACCCAGTGAGCCGCCGCCCTGCCTGTCCCCTCACACAAGCACACACTGAAATCATGGTCCTAAGCTCTCTGTGTGGGTCACCACGATAGTACAGCACACCGACGATTACCCTCTGACTGATTCAGAATCAGCTTTATTTGGCCAAGTATGTTCACACATATTGGGAATAGTTAGACATTTAATCAAAATAATTAAGACAAGACATAAACATACAGTTCTGTTGATATGCGACGCATATAACCTCTGCATTCACAGCACTGCTTCAGTTATCGAAGAGCAAATTTCCAAAACTCACTCAGTCCGATAACCTAAAGTAATAAGTCATAATCCTCTTCATACGTTGCAGTAATGGGAATGAAATCTCACTCAGTGTTTATGTAATGGAGCAATGGAATTTCGTGAAATTTCCAAAAGTCCACAGAAATATTTAGAAAAACATTCCTGCAGACTGAGTTTTTGATATTTGCTTTTCAATTAACACAATTTTCTTCAGTCTGAGGTTTAACAGAATTCAGCCATATGCTGTTCAAAAAAAACTACACAGAACAAAAACAGAATGGACTTTACATCTGTCTGAAAGGAAAGTTGACACAGGCTGCAGCAGTGAACAAATCAATCAATGTATTAAAGTTAGGCATTAAGTAACTGGAGGCAGTATATACATAACATGATAACATGCCTTTTCTGTATTGACCATATTAAGGACGCTGTAACACTGCCCACCACATACCTGCTTCATTTATTGTTTTATACTTGCAGCTGCTTATTCAGACAGCTCGTCTACCTGTCTGTCCATGTTGCCCTCCCATGACAACTGTCCAGCCTACAGGTGCCGTCCCATTCCGGCATGTTACCCATGAGTCATAGCGGCACCTCCGGGAGCAGCTCCAGGTGAGCCCGTGCCTCCCCTCCCCCACCTGTCCCCATGCTGAGTCTCGGGCCCCCGTCTTCCCTCTTGTTCTCGCCTATACCCACATCCTGGCCTGTGTCTGCATCGTCTCACCTCGTTAACAGGACTTTCGCCTTCTTCTGTCCTGATCCATTCAGGCCCATCATTCTGGGACATGCTTTGATTTATTTCGCCATAGTTACTCTTTGTTTTCCTTTGTACTTTGCACTCTACAAGTAAAATGAATAAAAAATAGGCATTATTTTGATATTGTTTTAGTACAGTGACACTAGTATATTTGTTGTTGTTTCCAGGCAACACTGCATGCTGATTTAACGTCTTTCCTTAATCTCCACCCCATTGCTCACACACAGCCAGTATCCCCAGTTTGTGGTCAATGAGCTCCTCCTCACTCACCCCAGTCTCCCTAGTCCAGTGGAATGTCCAACAGCTTGGGCTCTCAGTTCCTGCGTGTCATGCCCGGCTCGTCCGCTCCTCCTGTGTGCCACGCCCCCTGATTACCCACGTGTTTTCTCCCGATTTGTACCCAGCTGTATCTAGTTAATTTGCTCAGTCCTGTGTATTTCAGTCCGTGTCTTACCTGAGTCCAGTGTCTGTCATTGATGTTTGTATGCGTGAGATGTTTCCCCGTCCGCGCTTCCTAATTAAACTCCCGTTTTTGCCTGTCCGCTTGCTCCTTGCACGCCTTGCCGCACGATCGCCTGCCTGCTTGTACCCGATCGTGACACTGCGCAGCTCTACAACTCATTACCCAGGGCTCTCGCACCCGGCCACAGTGCCCCTCTCAGGCTCCCCGCTGTATGACAGCACTGCCCCATCGGAAGTTCATGAAGCCTCACAGTACGACGCCTCTCCCCACGCGCGCTTAGCCACCACCGGGACTCCCATCACTCCTCCTTCCCTGTAGGGCGGCGCACTTGCATTATTATTACAGTTTCTACTGTCACTCTGTTGCTTTTCCTGGTGCTGGACTTTTGACAGATAAATACATTATTTGTTGCATTCAGTGACAAAAGATTGGTCTGTTTAACACCCTCAGTCTCCACCCTATGAGCCCCTTGTTGGCGGCAGAATCAGGAAGATGTCGGAGAAAGCAGAGGTAAAGTGAATAGTCACCTCGACAATAATGTGGAAACCGCTAATGGTGATCATGCCTGTGTGGGTGAAATGGATCACCACAGTATAAGCGGATGATGATTATAGACGATTTTTCCCTTTTTCTTTATGTCTGTTTACCATCTAATAGGCATTTTTTTTCTTTGGGATCGGTCTAGGTCAGATACGACCAAAATATTTTTCTCATTTCAGAAGTGAAAAAAAATATTGCTCTCAGATTCTGTTCAGTTGTAGTTTTTTAAAATAATGTACCTTGATTTGTGTTTGTTTAAAATGCCATTACCTGTTGCTTACTGGGCCGCTGAAAATGTCTGGCCCAGCTAAATTTCTTGGTTTAAAAATCTGGCCCAACTACTTTCCAAGCCTGGACTAGCCCTACTGAATCATACACTAATGTTATTCTGTTATGTGGCTGTTGTGATAGGGAGATTTGCTGGATGCTGCACGACGGGTGGTGTCCCTGCTGCAGAATGCCTGTCTGAAGCAGCACCTAGAGACAGTGAGGGTTGTTGTTATACCTTAATATTGTATATACGCAATCTGTTATTTCTTAACTAATATAATTGTAAGGTATTCTTCTAATATATTGTGCACAGCCAACAAAAAAGAGAAAAATGCAAAACCAAAGGAAGGCTTTCTTTCTCTTAAAAGTCTTTTTTCTAAACCAACTGAGAGTCAGTTAGAGGGGTGTTCATTATCAGTATTGTTGCTGGCATTTCTGAAATGTGCCAATTTTAGTCAAGTGGCTACTTTTCAAATGCAGTCCCTGGCCAAGATGAAGAAAGTTCATGAAGACTACATGATAATATTAAGCACTGACATAACAAACACATTTTTTACATGCAAAATATACAGGAAATATACACTGCAACAGGCTAGGATAGACAAATAACCAAATACACTTGCAAGCCTGACCACTTTAGACCCAGATTAGAAAATGGTGAATGAGCATATATTTTTTCCAAGTTTTGTTTTGCTTTCAAGTTCACAAATAAAAAAAAAAAAGATTTTCCCACTATAGCCAGATCCAGTTTCTGTGGGGGGCGGGGGGGGGGGGTGACAATTTGTAGTAATAACTATTTCCTGCTGAAAACCACTGGTAAACTATCCACATGTCTCTGAATATCTGTGAGTCCCGAGACCTCCATGACAGATAGATATAAGTTGCTAGTGTTGATCGGCAGGAAATCTTCTCCAAAGCCCCACCACCACCTCACACCAATCCACCCAGGGTTTACTCCAAATAAATTTGCTGGTAATACAAACCGGATCAACTTGTGGTTTGTCCACGTTGTACTAGAGACAAAGGCCCTGGTACATTCTGCGTACAACACAGCCAAGACTTGACAACCTTTATATGATGCGCATGGAATCAACCCTATGCATGGAGGCTGCAACTCTTCTCCACCGAACCTGTAGCCCATTGACTGCAGCCTGCATTGACTATCCTGTAGCCTGCATTTGGTAGATCATTCTTGACAGAAGAAACCAAATTGTCAAGTTCCCTAACACAGAGCTCATACTCTTTTATTCTTCTTAAGATTGTTCTTCTTGAAACACCCATCAGTGTGGCTATGCAAGGCACAGGAAGTTGAGTATGGAGCATTTCTTTCAACATTGTTCTTCAATCAAAATCTTGGTCGTCTATTGGTGGGCAGCGACTTCCTGTGTGACACATGGGGCTGGACGTTCCAGATGTGCCCTCACAAGGTCAAAGAGCTCTTGCAAAGCCAGGGTGATAGCAGGAGGTACTTCAATGTGATTAGACAGGGCCTGCAGAAGATACAGCTCCTGATGACAAAGGAACTCCAGGTAATCCAAATTTAGTGGAGTCGCGCTGAATCCTATTTCTATTTTATGCAGAAGACTTTCGAGAAGGTGGTATCTGAGCTGTTCACAGAACAAATTATAGTTAATGAGGTGTCAAGATCTTGTCTCTGATCCACACACTAGGCCTACCATTCAAAAGTTTTAATTATGAAAATGAAATGTTTTTTGTTTTGTGAGGTGCTTGTTCATGTATGATGATGTAGTGGCTGCTCTGTTTGACCGTGGTAAACCTTTTCACAAACATATAAGTGAAGAAGTATGACATTAGATCTAAGGACCAGAGTATAATAAAGTTAAATAAAATCCATCAAAAACACTTACTCAGTGGAGATTCCAATGTAGTAGGCAGACAACTTTATGGCTTTAATAATGAGTGTATTTAGCAGCTACAAGGACAAAAGATATTATAAACCTCTCCATTTTAATGCTAATTTAATAAACATTACAGATAGCACTTAAGGTGGTTTCGCCTATAGTCTGCTAACACTAACCCGAGAACTAATATCTGAGGAGCGTTCTTCCAGGATTTGAATTTATTAAATTGGCTTTGTGATGTTGTATTAAGAAATTTTATTCACAATGCAATTTACCGTACATTGGCCCATTCTTTTATATACGGTAAGACGAAGCGGGAAATTCGATGCGAGCGAGTGCTGTGCAGACGCGAGCGCGTAGAGGGGATGGGTTTTCAGCACTCGAGCACACGCACTCGCGTGGTTCGACTTTTGGCCCTAATTTAACGGCGAGCGAGTGAGTGAGTGCTGTGCAATCGCGAGCGCGTAGAGAGCATGGATTTTCTGTTTTTATGCGCACGACTTTTGGCACTAATTTAACGCCATAGAAATGTGTGTTTAAAAGGGGAGGAGATCGGGTTGCAGCGCTGGTGTGAGCGTGTTTCTCCGGGCAGTTCGCTCGAGGCTAACGTGGCTTTGGGAACGTGGTGTACCCGTCACCCATGCCAGGGAAGAAATCAAAACCGAAATGCTAGGAATATGGACTTCATCTTACGTCAAGCGTTTTCCCCTCCATTGACGCCCATAAAGAAAAGGCTTAAAGTCCATATTCCTAGCATTTCGGTTTTGATTTCTTGTCAGGTAAGTCTTTATGGCCAGATACATTCGCGAGAAATTTGGTGATTTGTGGTGACTGTTTTAATACATTAAGTTGCGTTAGCCATTTCACATTAAGCGTTTAGAATGTCCCGTGGCAGGTATCCCCTTCTATTGCCCTAGGGAGGGTTGTAACCCTCGTCTGTATATTAATAAAGAATAATCCTTCTATTCCTGTCTCATGTATCTGGACCTCCCCAGCAATTTAACGAAATTTGGTGGGCAGCGGTTACAAGTGAACCCGTTTAAGTTTAGCGCTCATACTTCCGTCCATATGTTTAAGACCCACCTTGGCTGACTTAGCTGACATGTCCTGATTTCATAATCTTCAAATTTGTAATCTTTTCTCCTTCATCTAACTCCATGTTTTTAACTTCTTGTCATTTTCTTGCCGTTTGATCATAAGAAAATTATCAGACTTAAATGACACGTCAGCCTGTGCAGACAGCGATTTCAATGTTTTAATAATTGGCCAGCAGGTGGGGGGCAGTGCTCAATTTCATTAATGCCATTCAGAAAACTTTCAGGCTTTATGTCTTAATGAACAGCCTAGAAAAGGGACAAAGCATTATATTACTGATGCATACAGCAGATCCCCAACTCAGGCTGTGTTGCATATTCTTAACAGTGCTACAGTATGTTCACACAGCCAGTACAAACAAACTTGCAAGATCTAGACCAGGGGTCACCAACCTTTTTAAAACGGAGAGCTACTTCACGGGTACTGAGCCATACGAAGTTTGATATCAGTTTTAAACGCCCTCCTAAACATGTCTAAACTTCATGCATGATAAACATGTTTTAAATGCTTTTTTATATTCAATTTCAAATCTATATAAATGCAAATGTGATAGATTAGAAACAGGACAAAATAAAATTTTAGATGATGTTCGCTGGTGAGTTGTGCTATTTTATAGAACAGGTCCACGGGCAACTCATGTGGTCATTGGGGGCATCCTTGGGGCACCATGTTGGTGACCCCTTATCTAGACCTACCACATCAGGTAGGAAGGTGCCTATTTCTACCAACTATTCAGACCATCAGACCCAAACCATACATTCAGTCATGCACAGGCACTCCACCAGAGGGCTCTACATTCTGTCCTACATCTGCTCACTGTTAGACCCACACTCAGTCTCCATCCTGATTCTTACCTACTACTCGGACTATCTCACCAAAACCAGTCCTGTGGCCTGTTCTATGAAGTCGGGGTTACTGGCTTATTGGGGAAACTTGTTGGATTTCTTGATCGGGACCTTCAACTGCTCTGCATAGAGCATGATCCTAACATGCTGCCTTACGGTCTGGTATGCGGGCTGCTGGTGGCCTCCTACCGCTCTGCCATAGAGAGCATCCTAACATACGGCCTTACGGTGTGGTATTCGGGCTGCTGGTGGCCTCTATGACTTTTTTTGTAGACAGTCCATCTGTGTGGTGCTGTTTGCACGAATTGTTTTGGGAAATGCACTTACAGTTTTGCAGATGTTAAGGGTGATTCCAGAAATGCATCAAAGCAACTGAGGAACTGCAATGTCACTGTACAGTTACTTATAATGGGCGCCAATGTAATGTGTAGAGTGGCAAATAAACTGATTCACCATTTACTCTCATGTACATCACTTAAAATGCTTGTTTTAAAATGCAAATGTGTGAATGTAAATCTAAGCAGTAAAGCTACAATTTACATTCTGTTTGCATGGTGGAAAGAACATTTAATCTGCCTTTTAAGTGTGATTAGAAGATCTAATGCCTGTGTGCTTGTAATAAGATGGTCGCTGGTTCAAACCCAGCCACAGCACATCTCTGCGTCCTTGAGCGAGGCCCTTAACCCCAGCTCACTGGGCATCACTATGGGTGGCTGCCCTTCGCAGACAACTTACTCTGTTTACTCTAAAAAAAAGAGAGCAAGTTGAGAGAGAAGTTAAGACAATTTCTCCACAGGGGACCAATAAAGTATCAATTATTATTACTGTATGAGAGACTGTCTAATATCAGATAGATAACAGACTCATACTGTGCTGAGCTTGTCTGAGAGAGATGATTAGCAAATGCTCTCCACAGTATCTCAGCACTCTGTACAAAGAACTTTATATGCTCAGTATCTGCTCCTGTTTATCTAATTGTTCTCATTTTAACTGGATGTTAAGGAGTAAATTAATAAACGTCATGTAAGTGCACATTAAAATGCTTCTTCACTGTTACTTATGTTCCCATGTGAACAGCCAATCAGATCAGCCTGATGTGTGTCTCTCTGTTTCCTCTCTGTTTCCTGCCCTTTCATCCCGACCACGACCATGATCTCTCACTTAGCAGCAGAGCAGTTTATTCTAAACAGTGGAAGCACAAAAATGTTCAGACTCTTTGGTCTTCTCATTTTCATTAGTAAGCCCTATAATATAAATTATTTTGGGATTTTAATATTTTCATTTATCTGTATGATGTGATCAGTGGAATTTGGCCATTTAATCTGCATCATAGTTAATAGTTATTTAGATTACTATTATATGTCTTATTTGATTATGATTTTTTTTGTTTTTCTGTTTTTGCAGACACTGCACTGACTACAGATGTTGTTCAGCCCAGTCACCTGATGAGGGTTCAGCTTGGAGACAGTGTGACCCTGACATGCTTCTGTCAAGGAGAAACAACTTTTGTTACTTTGTTTAAGCAAGCTGTTGGTCGGAAGCCCCAGCCCATGGCGAAAGCACTTCTCTACGTACCTGGTGAATTTTACAAGGAATATAAAAGCATAAAACGTTACTCCTTACTGAATGCAGAGGGGAGTTTTAACCTCACTATTTCTAACGTGGAGCCGTCAGATTCTGCAGTGTATTATTGTGCTGCTGTTTCTTCATGAGGTCACCTTCGGGAATGGAACCTTTGTCATAATCACAGGTAAATGAGATTCCAACTATTTTCATATTTGCTTTATTATAATGTCAGTAAGATTATTCCCTGCAAAATAATTTTGACAGTTTAGTTGTTTGTCAATATAAAATTAGCAAAGATACCTTATTGTCTGCTTTGTTCCATAAATGTTTTTCTAAACATCAAACAAAAATCATTCATTATTATTATTATTATTATTATTATACAATTTGTTGCATTTTGCTTGCTGTCAGCCAAAAGCCTAACCTTCTCTTTATACAGATGTTAATGTTACACATTGCAGCCTCTTTAAAACAAATAACATAAAAAAATGTTTTGAGTTGTTATATACAGTATAGGACTGTGCAAAAATCTTAAGCAACAAAAGAAATTATTTTTGACGTTATTTATCTGAGCAGTCAGTGTGTATTCACTCTGAAAAAAAAAATGCATGATTTAACATATGAACTAGGGATGTGCACCATTCAGAACTTATTTGAGAATGAAATTCTCAAATACGTATCCTAAAATTCAGGATTTTGAATACATATATGAACTTGAATTTCAGTTCATTTTGTTAATCTGAATTACATTTGAATTGTGGTTGAAAACAGGTTGTGGCATTGAAATTTATATTTGAATTTAAAGAAGAACGAAAAAGGGTTTGGATTCAAATTCAAGTTCATATACGTACTGTAGGTGTAGCTTTTAACTAAAATATGAACTTTAATTTAAATATGAATTATACATAAACACATTAACATTGTTATACATCATTGTTATAAAAATGTCGTTTTGTAAAGAATGAAATAATGCAACATTTGAAGTGTCACCTAAAATAATAATTATACTGTCATTTTGTGCACCATGGTGGATCTGCTCATAGGAAGAGCTGAGTGTCTCTCCTTAAAAGTCAGTGTTGGCTGCAGTGACGGCAGTTTCTAACCTAAGAAACGTCCCAAACACTTTTCCTGCATCAAAAGTCAAACTAGTCCCTATTCCTGCCATGAAAGGTTCACATAATGTCACCGATACTGAACCAACCATGTTTATCAGAGGATGCCAACCCTTTGGCTGCAGCTTTCTCTGCACACGCTGAGAGAGTCTTCAGTGTAGCAGGAAAAGATTTCAGGCCAGAAGATTGCAAATTAAATCATGAAACCTTTGAAGATATTATGCTGAATAAATGTAATAATAATGAAAAATTAGCAATGTGTATTGGAATAAAGCATAATTGTATTTGCCATGACGTTTTGCTTTTCGCTGTAGTGCTATGGTTGAACGGAAAAAACTTACTTTTGTGTGCATAAGAAAATAAATAGGAGGAACTACGAAACCAAGTAATTCCTTTTACTATGTATACTTTTTCTTTAATGTTAAAAGATAGACAAACTAGTAATGGGCAAACAGCTCTTCGGCTCTTGAATTAAATTATGCAGGTACTACAGCAAAATGCTCAAAAATACCAAAACACATCAAGAGCTAAATATGCAAAAACAATAAATACCTTCCTGTGGAAAAGGGGCACATAAACCAAATGTAAAGTCACGAAAATCATGAAAATATAAAGTACACTTTACACACTTCATTTCTTTGAATTGAAATTAATTATATTCATCTACCTTCATACATTAATACAAGACATTATATGATTATAATGTTTGTTATTATCATTAATTTTTATTTAGGTATTATGTAGGTGCAGTTAATGTATAGTGTTACCTGATATATACTAATAAGCAGTAATACAATAAAAAGAGAGAAGAATGTCAGCTGTTCTCCAAGAAGTTACTGATTTCTTGGATGGCTAGAAGAACATCGATTCAGTTCCCAAAAATCTGTAAGAACAATTTTTGAGGATCTGTATTTTCCATTGTTATTCTCAAAGGGCTGTCATCATGACTATTTTGCTTTTCAGGTAAAGACTCCAACAGCAGGACTGTGGTACAGCAGCCTGTGTCTGACACATGCAGCCAGGAGACTCTGTGAGCCTGCAGTGTACGATAGAGACTGGGAGCTGTGCAGGAGAACACAGTGTTTACTGGTTCAGACATGGATCAGGAGAATCCCTTCCTGGAGTCATTTACAGCCATGGAAACAGCTAGTGATGAGTGTGAGAAGAGCCTGAGGCTGGATCTCCTACACGGAGCTGCGTCTACAGCCTCCCCAAGGGGAACCTCAGCCTCTCCGATGCTGGGACTTACTACTGCGCTGTGGCCATGTGTGGGGAGATGCTGTTTGGGAACGGCACATAGCTGGATATAGATGGTAACACCCAGTGTGGGGAGATGCTGTTTGGGAACGGCACACAGCTGGATATAGATGGTAGCACCCAGTGTGGAGAGTATATCTGCTTCAAAGTTTTATTTAGCTTATTCTGCTATTAAGACATTTATTTCTTTTTTAATGTAATGAATTTTCTAATTTAAGTGCTTAAATTAAATTACACAGATGTTAATTTAATAATTATCCATCCATCCATCCATTTTCCAAACCGCTTATCCTATTGGGTCGCGGGGGGTCCGGAGCCTAATTTAATAATTATTTCAAATATTAATATCCATCCATCCATCCATTTTCCAAACCGCTTATCCTATTGGGTCGCGGGGGGTCCGGAGCCTAATTTAATAATTATTTCAAATATTAATATAAATTGTTAAAATGCAAATACTAGAAGTTCATGTTAAAATGGACTATTTACAAAACAACTGCTGTAATGTGTTATCGATTTGATCTTTAACTAATGTAATGTAAGCAAATGGGAAAGTGTGTCTCTATATCATTATGCTGAAATCTATCTCTTTGTTACAGGCTTTCAGAAGCTGCTGGATCCTCTTCACTCTGGCTTGCTGATAGTTTTATCTTGCAGCATTATTCTGAACGTTGCTCTCATTTGTATAAGATGTAAACTGACCTGTACACACTGTGCAGGTACGCTGCCCGGCTTTATGCACTCAGAAGGACAAAATGTAGATTTTAACAAATTATAGAAATATAAAATTGTTTTATGATAGATAACATTTTCATATTAAAACCACTCTTGCAATACAGTTTTAAAATCCATTATTAAATCTCACCTTATTTATATAAACCTTTTTGTACTGTAAGATTTACATTTTTGTATTATATCTTTCATATTTTGCAAAATCTATTGAAATATACATGTTGCAATAAGTTGCATATCAATAACTTTTATTACCAAGATCTCCTTTATAGCAATTTTATTATATATGATATATGAGAACAAATGACACGTATCCAAACATGCACACTTAAATTGACAGAAGTCATTTTTACTTTCATTTTTGAGACAAAAAGGATGTTGATTGCTTGAAAATTCGGAATGTTATCTGACCACGGTATGATACCGTGCGAAATTAAATAATATATTGATGTGTTATATATTTTAAACAGATGAAAAGAACAGTGATATATCAAAAGTGGAATGGTCACGCAAGCAAGTATGTAATAAATATTTCAAATTACAAATCGTCAGTAAACAAATGAACCTCAGACTGATTTCCATCCTGGGATCAGCATTTTAAGTGCTATTTGTGAAAATAGGTAATAGCAAACCGATTTGATCCATCCAATTCTGCCATCTTTGTCTCCACAGTGCCATGACGAGGACACACTGAATTACGCTGCCCTGAACCTTAAGAAGCCAAAACCCAGGAGACAGAAGAAAGACGGGAATAATGACACTCTGTATTCTGACCTCCGCTACAGAGATTATGAATAAAGATGCTTCTCATTCATGTCAGTCACACAGAGTGTTCAGGGTGTAGCTTTAATAATGTTCAGAGGAGGGCAGGGGAGCCAGTGCTTCTGAGACTGAATCACGGGATTTTACGGAGCACCGGTGCTGAGTTTGGTGTCAGTGTGTTTGGGGCGCATTTTTACTGGAAGTGCAAATGTTCAAGCCAGACTGGGGGCTGAGGGAGGGGGAAGAGGGGAGCCACAGAGATTATTTCTTCATGGCATGGGGGGGAATAAGCGGCTTTAATGTTGTGGAAAGGCTGAGTTGCTGCAATCAGTTCTTTGATGTCACACATGCTTACTTGTCTCCCTTGTGTACCATGCTGAATGGTTTGGGGCAAACGCACAGGGACTGATCGATTATATTTAAACAGATGAAAGAAACTGAATGAAAATTTCAAGTGTTCTTAAATTACGTTTTTCATTTAATTGTGTGTTCTGGATGTATTTTTGAGTATATACATGTACCTGTATATGTACCTGTATATATACCTGTGTCGTTAATAACGATGTGGATAATTAAGAAAGAGGAGTTTTGTTTCTTGCTCCCTGTCTTGTTACTTGGCTCACAAACATACACACACATAGACACACACACAAACATACACAGACACACCAAACACACACACACATAGACACACACACACACAAACACACATGCACACATGCACACACACACACTGCTACGGCTCTGTAAGAACACTACCATGCTCATTTGTGTGAGTGGGGGTGGGGGGTGTTAAATAAGATGAAAATGACAATGGCTGTACTTTTGTTATGTCAGTTGTGTTTCTATAGTCATTGTATCATATTCCACAAAGCTTTTTATTCTACAAGATGTACAAGCCAGTCAGTGTATTCAGTGGGGTGTTCAGGAGTCATTAGGTTCTGAAAAATGTCTTGCATTTAAAACATAATGTACTTTTGAATACTTAAGTATTTTTAGATGCAAATACTCCAG
This sequence comes from Brienomyrus brachyistius, assembly GCF_023856365.1. NCBI lineage: Eukaryota > Metazoa > Chordata > Actinopteri > Osteoglossiformes > Mormyridae > Brienomyrus > Brienomyrus brachyistius. Next base: position 23,501 of record NW_026042747.1, read on the forward strand.
TACTTTAACTGAAGTAAAAAATTAACTGAAAAACTTTGAGTATTATTTGACGAGGAGTATCTATACTTAACTCAAGTAGTGAAGTTGTGTACTTTGTCCACCTCTGTCCAAAAGTGACATACAGTGTAAGCTGTTTGGGTTTGTTTGTCTGCTGAGTGCTTCTCTGCAGTGCTGCAGATGTTTCCACTGGTTAGATGCAGCTCAGGAAGACTGACCCACTGACTGCACTGTGCTGGACTCACTTTGCAAAGAGTAAAAACCACACAGACAGAACAATATCTGCTTCTTGTAAGACCCTGTTTCCTCTCTACCTCACCCAGGTCACGCTTTCAAGTATTCAGCCTAAGTTATTTTATCCAAACAAGCCACCATTATTATTCATGCAGCTGGACATTTGACTGGAGCACATGATTGCTACATATCACTACTGTACATGGAACGGAATGTACAGTTTTCACAACAGAACTTTAGAAAAGCAAAATTCTCATCAGTCCACATCTCTAACCACCACACATCCTAGGGCTCCCATTTATAATGGTACATTTTTGTTTTATTCACATTCTTTTTCATCACACAGATAAACACCATCCATTAATCTTACAGCATGTATCCTGGTCAGGGTGATGGGGACGACACCACCTATATCGAGTGTGATTTAAGGCCAAGACCTTAAAAGGGAGAGTCAAGACTGAGGCTTGTTACAAGAGCAGTGGGGCACAAAACAACAAACAACATCATTATGAATGTAAAAGAAATGGATGTATATATAAATATAGGGTAATAATAGAAACAAAAAATAAGAATATATTACATACAGAGGAATATTATAGGAATATTAAAATTAACTTATACACAATCCTTAACTTATACACAATCCTATTGCATGTAACATTATTGCTCATGTGCCAGATATTAGCCTCCCAAAGGAAGCTGCCACACAGGGCATAATGCACTGGCTCAATGCAACACTGCACATCAGTGAATAAGGAGGAACAATATTGCAGATCAGCAGCAGATAGAAACTGTATCAGAAGACAGTGAACAGGGGAAAAGTTCAATGAGCAGAGTGCAGATTATAAAGCCTGACTGCTGTGGGGCCCAATGACCTGCGGTACCGTTCTGTCACACGCCGGGTGTCTGAGTCTCTTACTGAAGGAGCTGCCCTTACGGGCCTCCATAGTCTGCTGGGGGGGTGAGAGGTGTCACATAAAATTGATGACAGCCTTGTTATCAGCCTGCTCTCATCCATCTACTCTACAGTGCCAAGGGACGCTCCTCCCTGATGATGAGAGGAGTCTAAGCATGTGGACATTTGGGATAATGTGAGTTCAGAACTGGATGGTCAGCTGTACGACTTCCAGTCTGTAGGCAGACTCATCACCTTCAGTTATGATGGCAAACACAGTAGTATCACCTGCAAAATTCAGGATCTTCACTGGAGCAGCAGTGATTTGTGTAGAAATTGAAGAGAAGAGGGAGAGCACAGAGCCTGGAGGAGCTCAGTGCTGAGGGTCAGCGTGTCTGATGTGTGCTGTAAGCATACAGATGTCCTGCATTTGTGGAACATTTTGTTTGTGCTGCTGTTTATATGTGTTGTTGACGCTGCAGTCAGTAATTTTCCACTAGCAGTCTCACCTCTGCATTTTACAGGAAGACTGACCGACTGAGAGCAGGGTGTTTGTGTCTCTCTTCTCAGTGAGCGAAAACCACACAACCATCAGGTCCTCAGCTCAGGCCCACTGCTTCACTAGAAAAACCACAAAGGGTATTTTTATCTAAAAGTGGGTGAGCAAGTGAGATGTTATTGACAGCATGAATTTGTCTACTAACATTTTAAATTCAAACCTAAAAAGCAGTATGTCCAGGATGTCAGTAATTACATTTAGTCAGTATGAACAATTTGGGTGCAATAATATAGAATAATGTAGAATTTTGCATAATTCAGTTAATACCAGTAAGATACCGATCATTAACACTATAAGGTCATGTTGCTGAATCTCATTGTTAAAGTTAAATGAATCTACGCATTTTTATACACACAAGACTGTGCTTAGTTCATCTTTCAGTCAAAATCACACAGTGAGGCAAATCTGACCATCTTAATTGTTTTTGCTTGTGTGGAATGGCATCCCATGCAGGCCTGTGCTCTGTGCTTCCTGGGACAGGTCCCACCCTCTCCAGACCCCGATGAGAATTAGTAGTCGCTGGATAAAAGATTGACAAAAGATAAAAATACAAAAGTCATTCTTGCTGTCTAACCTCTGATTACTGCATGACATTTCTGATTTCTGATAACTGATAAGTAGAAAATATGTTTAGTCTCTTGCTTGGTGGTAAGAAAAAAGGAGAACCACAAAGAGCACAGTCATTTTCAAGGTTATTTCTCACTGGTCAGTGTGAAAGGCTGCGTCATTAATATAACGCCGGGCTCAGCACAGTGACTGCACCTGCGCTGCACTGTAGAACACAAGCCAGGCTGCAGACCATCAGCCCTGAAAGTTAAAACAGGACTCGTATGTGTGTCATGTGGTGTTTAATAAAAATTTACAGGACAGAACATAGTGGATTCAGTTTCCTTTGCTCTTACACTCCCAGTCCAAAGTGTGGCCACGACTGCTGTCAATGCATCTGTCTCTTTTTTCACCTTAATTTTTCACCTGTGTTATTCACCTTAATATCAAAAGGCTCCAAAGCAGTACAGTAATGCAGAACAAATATTGTAACTAACAAGGAAGTGGGGAGGTAATGGACAGAAGTGTTGGTTTTTGGTAACTCCACTCCTCTGACCTCCACTGTAATTTTAGGTTCCTTGGAACAATATTGTAAACCAGTCATCACACATCACACACATAAAGTCGACACCAACCTTAAGTTTGACACTCAGATAAGGTTAGTTGTCAAGTCAAGCTTTTTACAATTGAGGCAGTTGGCCAAAATAAAGCCAATTCTTTCTAGGCAGCACTTTGAGACAGTAATCCACTCTTTTGTCACTACTAGTTTGGACCACTGTAACGCCCTCTATGTTGGGGTTAGAGGCTCCACTATTGTTCACCTCCAGAAGGTTCAAAATGCTGCCGCACATGGAAATATGAGCATGTCTCCCCCATTTTAGCCTCACTCCACTGGCTGCCCGTACATTTTAGGATTCATTTTAAAATTCTGTTATTTGCTTTTAAAGCCCTCAGTGGTCTTGCTCCATCTGACCTCTGTGAGCTGCTTCACCCTTACACCCCCACCCGCTCTCTCAGGTCAGCTGATCAGCTGTTCCTGACGGTTCCTAAGACTCAGCGTGAGCTTAGAGGGGATCGAGCCTTTGCAGTCGCAGCTCCTAAAATGTGGAATGACTTGCCTTTTCACATTAGAGAGGAATCCCCTCTGTCCGTTTTTAAATCTCTTCTAATCTCTTCTCCTTCACCTTTGACACATTGTGAGATGTTAATTTTAATAGTAAATCTTATTTTAATCTTAGCCTTTTCTTTATTAATTAATTGATTTTTTTAAATTTTTATTAATGGCCTTTTACTCACATTGAATGTTTTGGTTTTTATTAAATTTCTTTTACTTCGTTTTTAAGTGTGTGAATGTTTTTATTTATTCCTTTGTGCAGCACTTTGGTCCATAAGGTTGTTTAAAGTGCTTTTCAAATAAAGAGCTGGATTGGATTACATTGGAAGATGGCTCAACAAATCTCTTTCACAGAATGTAAAATTCGACAGAGGGCGCAAGGTGACATTCTGTCAGGGGCCCAGAATTTTTAGCTACACCTCTGTGTTACTGTGTTTTTTTTGTTCTAGCCATCAATAACTCTGGAGTTGCTATATCGCCACCTGGTGGTGAAAAGATCAGACAAAAATATGTACACATGTTACCAACAGTTTGAAATTGAAGTGCAGAGTTAACAGGTTTAATTAATCGTCCCCACGGATGCCAGTCATGAAATTTGAGAATTGCAAATTAAAACACAGGAAAAAATCAGGAACACTACAAGATAAAATATTTAGCAAACACTCAATGTGCATCCAGGGTGACAAGGGACAACTGGAGGATGATATGACAATCTGACAGTGACATTCACAGCACTTTATATGTTGCCAAAAACAGAAAAGGGGATTAAAATCAAGAATCAGAAATCATGTATGAGGGTGGGGCTGCTTGGTGGTGCAGTGATTAGCACTGTTACCTCCCACCACTGGGACTCAGGTTCGAGTCTCCGCCTGGGTCACATGTGTGGGGAGTTTGCATGTTCTCTCTTGCTAAATTGGCCGTAGGAGTGCATGTGTGTGTGAATGGTGTGTGAATGTGCCTTGCAATGAGCTGCCCCCCCGTCCTGGGTTGTTCCCTGCCTCGTGCACAGATCCTGCCAGGATAGGCTCTGGACCCCCCGCGACCCAGTAGCATAAGCGGTTTAGACAATGGATGGATGTATGAGGGTGAGTCACAATGACGACAGCTGCTCTGTTGACTTGGTCCCAGGAGTCGTCAGCGTTGGTCTGCCGGGGCCCCCGTCCTGTCTGTGGAAGCACCCGTCTTGTTGGCTGTTCTCTCTGCCTGGGCCCCCTCTCCTGCTGCCTCACGTTTGGGTTGAAGTGGCTCCCCAGTGCTTCTGTAAAGCTCTTTGTGTATCTTAGAAAAGGGCTGTATAAATGTAACATTCATTCATTTATTCAAGGTCCCAGCCAGAAGAGTGCAGTACTACACTGTCCCCCACAGCCTGAATCAGCTGGATGTTATAGGATTAAGACACTTCCTGCATTAGGCCATTTACCCTCAGTGTATTTCCATACCCTGACAGGATGGATGACAATACTATGGCCCTAATTTTCAATACACAGTTTTCACAGGAGTCTCACCCTCATCCACATTCTCTGCATTCCTTATCTCATGCTTCTTTGCCACCCGCATCTCCTCTGCCTGCTTTGTCTCATTTTCCCACAATTGAAACACCGTCCAATTTGTCTCTGTTTTAGTTCTACCACATTAGTCCCTGAGCAACCAGTCTGATCCCGTTCCTCTAATTTCAGACGCATCTGGCTTATCTGATTGGGACTGAAGCTGCTGTTACTAGGAAAACCACATTCGTCCCACTGGGGCAGGTCTGACACCGCGTCCTTCCCATATGTCTCCCATAATTGTTGTACAGAATTTCAGCTGGAGTTCTTTCCCAGAAGCAAGTAATTTCACTTTAGCACCTGTTCAGTAAAAGTCAAGTAGGTCTTTAATGTTATTTTTAACTTTACACAGTTGAGTATAGTACAGTTACAAAAGAAACTGTTTCCCTCGGACCAAGGTGCTACTTAAATTAACAGAAGACTAACACATACCAACCTAGCAACATACTGTATGGTGCATAATGAGCAAAAACTGTGCAAACATTGCAGGACAGTGCAAAAAGAGAGGACAACTGACACCAACGAGCACAAACAGCACAGTAAACCCAGTACTGAGAAGGCGCAGTTTGGTTGTCCAATGAGGTAGCAATAAAAATAAATAAAAGTAACTGTAAACATGGCGACAATAAGATAAAAAATAGTAGTTAAATAATAAAGTGTGTTAATGAGTGTATGTGTGTGTGGTATCAGATTAGTCCCTGAGAGTTCAGTAGTCTGACGGCATGGGGGATAAAGCTGTTTGAGTCTGGCTGTAAAGGCCCGAATGCTCCGGGACCTATTTCCAGAAGGCAGGAGGGTGAAACGATAATGTGAGGGGTGGGTGGGGTCATCCACAATGGTGGTGGCTTTGCGGATGCAGTGTGTGGTGTGAATATCTGTGATGGAGGGGAGAGATATGTTAGGGTTATCTTCTTCTGAAGATGCGCTGGAAACAAACCAGTCTCTGAACACAGAACAACGCAGACAGCTGTGATGACGTTTTACTTGCTGCAAGGTGTAGGGAATCCACTTGCAGAGTCTCCGCAGTTTCAGCAAAATGATGGTTTATTGAACAGCAAAAATAATACAATGTAATACAGTGTAGAGACACACCGGGTACTGAAAGGCAGCTCAGATACAAATTGAAGACAGTTCTTCACCCCCCTTTATACCCAAAAAGGCCCTCCCCACCAAGGTGTTGTGTGTAGGTGTTGTGAGTGAATTTACATATAAAGAGTGACCCCCTGGAGTGTGAGGATCCTGAGACAGGGACGGGACAGGACAGGGTGGAGACTTTTATGATCATTGTAATTCAATTCTTATCACCTTATCTTATCCTTATCACCATAGTGGTGCCAACTGGAACCCCCATTCTCTCCCTGGCTTCCCCCATGATCATAAATTCCTAACATTGTCTGCATTCAAATGATCAACCAAGAACCTTGGGACATTTTTACCACTTTTCCTTACAAAGGGAAGCCCGGTCCTGACCTCGAGGTGTCAGCCTCTCAGTCGAACTCAGCCAACTTCGAAAGAGTAACTCCCCTCGCAGTGTCTTTTATTGAGGTACACAAACAGGATATGCAACTGACATTGAACATTGTTTGTCACCATATATGGGGTGGAAATATTCAAGCGACAGTTCTTGAGACGTGTTATTGCTCAATTAAGATCAAGCTGCGGCAGGGTGTTGTTTCTAAGCGTCTAGCAAAATGATGATAAAAAAAGTACATATTTCTCTAACACGATACTCCCAATGATTTTCTCACCTGTCATCACTATCTGTTGTAGGGACTTGTGATCTGAGGCGACACAGTTCTCAAAGCAGACCGTGATGCAGCTGCTCAGGGTGCTTTCAACAGTTCCCCAATAGAGTGTGAGAATGGGAGATGGGCTTTTCTGAGCTTCCGTGGAGAGTAGAGGTGCTGCTGTGCTTTCCTTACTATGGAGCTGATGTTGAAGGACCTGGTGAGATTCTCCGCCAGATGGACAACAAGGAATCTGGTACTCTCTACGATCTCCACAGATGAGCCATCGATGTGCAGCAGAGAGTGGTCACTCTGTGTTTTGTGTTCTTCTAACGTCAACAACCATCTCTTTGGTCAACATTCAGAGACAGGTTGTTGGCTCTGCAGCAGTCCGATAGTCATCACACTTCCTCTTTGTATGCTGAGTCACCGTTTTTATTGATGAGACCCACAACAGTCTTGTCATCTGCCTGATGTTGATGATGGAATTCGAAATGTGCATTGCTGCTCAGTTGTGAGTCATCGGAGTTAACAGCAGTGGGCTGAGCATAAAGTCCTGGGTTCCTGCTACAGCGTCTGAGCAGTTGCCTTCGTCGCCCATAGCTCCTGCGCAGCCCGAGCAGCCGCCTCCGCTGCCCCCTGCGGCCCCAGAGCCCGAGCAGCCGCCGCCTGCTTTGCCCGTAGCTCCTGAGCAGCCGCCTCCGCTGCCCCCTGCGGCCCCAGAGCCCACGCCCGAGGCGCTCCCTCCGCCTCAAATGACTGTGCCCCCTGGGGCTCTTGTTCCTGGCCCCACTCCTGTCCCTGACCCAGCTCCAGACTTTCCTGCCCTAGTCCCCGAGGAGGTCCCGGACAGTCTGACCACCGTGTGTGCCACGCCCCCTGATTATCCACGTGTGCTTCCCTGATCGTACCCAGCTGTGTCCGATTATTTTCAATCAGTCCTGTCTATTTGAGTTCATGTCTTACTAGAGTTCAGTGTCCGTCATTGAAGTCCGTCTGCGTGAGATGTTTCCTGCACCCCGTGTTCCTAATAAATCCCCGTATCCTGCCTGCCTTGCCTGTTTCCTGCCCGTCCGCCGCTCCCGTTAAATGGCGATCGTGACACAAGGCACACGCACATCAAGTACCAATGCAGCAAATACAGATGAACAATTTAGGAGGAATACTAGTCAAAGGAAGGAAGAAAAGCAGCCCACCCTATCTCATGGTCACGGACACAAACATCAGGGAGTGTTATGAAGAAGACATCACACTTAACACCATTGGTTTTATGCAGTGAATTACACCAGAGAGAGTTTTTACATTCTAGCTGTGTTACGTAACATTCCTCAGCCTTCAGGTTTTTTCCACACAATGCACGACATGCAGGGGTGCCAAACAAAACAGCGGAACTGCAGTGTAGCCAATTATTTGTTTCAGTAGTTTTAAGAAAACTAGAACATAAAATGTTTGTTTTACTTAGTCCACAAAAGAGTTTTTACCTATCTTAGTGTATTTTACATCACATACACTCTCGGTCCGTTGTGGAGTCCATCCCACTGTAGTTGGAGAATGCTGCCATCAGTCGCTTGGTGTAGCACTCGCAGGATTTACCAGGCTCCTGTTTAAACTGATGCATCATGCCCCAGTCCATGCGCAGGAGGACCAGTCTCTGAAGGGCTGTCGCATGGTGAGGCCTGTTCTGCCTGGGGTCCAGCAGGTCACTGGCAATGTCCTTCAACTCACAGTGGGCTTGCGTTCATAGTGGGGTACCGCAGGGTTCGATTTTAGGACCACTATTGTTCCTAATTTACATAAATGATATGGATACCAATATATACAGTAAACTGGTGAAATTTGCAGATGACACCAAGGTGGGTGGTGTAGCAGATACTGAATTAGTGGCTCAGCAGCTACAGCGGGATCTTGATTTAATTAGTGACTGGGCCGATACCTGGCAGATGAAATTTAACGTCGATAAATATAAGGTACTCCATCTAGGGAGCAGAAATATAAAGTACAGGTATTTCATGGGTGTCACTGAAATAAAGGTAGCTGATCATGAGAAAGACCTTGGTGTGTATGTTGATGCTTCCATGTCCCATTCTCGCCAGTGTGGGGAAGCAATAAAAAAGGCCAATAGGATGTTGGGGTATATCTCCAGGTGTGTGGAGTTTAAGTCAAGGGAGGTAATGCTAAGATTATACAATTCCTTGGTGAGACCTCACCTAGAATATTGTGTGCAGGTTTGGTCACCATATCTTAAAAAGGACATTGTGGCCTTAGAAAAGGTGCAGCGTAGGGCCACAAAAATGATTCCTGGTCTTAGAGGAATGTCATACGAGGAACGGTTACTTGAGCTAAATCTGTTCAGTCTCAAGCAAAGGAGATTGAGGGGGGACATGATCCAGGTATATAAGATTCTAACAGGTTTGGATGCTGTTCAACCAAATAGTTACTTCAGCATTAGTTTAAATACACGAACTCGTGGCCATAGGTGGAAATTAGCGGGAGAACATTTCAAGCTGGATTTAAGGAAGCACTTCTTTACGCAGCGTGTAGAGTATGGAATAGTCTTCCTGATAATGTAGTGCAAGCTGAATCCTTGGGTTCCTTTAAATCAGAGCTAGATAAGATTTTAACGACTCTGAGCTATTAGTTTAGTTCTCCCCAAGCGAGCTTGATGGGCCGAATGGCCTCGTCTCGTTTGTATAGTTCTTATGTTCTTATGTTCAACTCCTTCATCTACAGTGTCAGATGAGCAAACCTTATCTCCCCCTTGAGGATTTGGACATACCAACATAGGGGCAAGAATTTCTGCTACCTCGTCCTGCTGCCTGAGTGTTTCGCCACGGCACTTCTTCACCGAGAAGGAGGTAGAGTCGGGTGCTGAATGGTTATGATCCTCGTCTGCAGGGGGGAGAGGGGAAGGGGCAGGGGAACCACTGGCTACTCCTCCCTCGGTGGCATAAGGAGGAAGCTGCTGTTTGGGCAGCAATGCTTGGGCAGGAGCCACACAGTTTATTTCTGGGTATCTAATTAGCGGACACCATTAGGTCCCTTCAGGGGCTCCACAGACAAACTCATTGACAAAATAGAATTGTCACAGAAAAATTCTTTGTCACATGCTCAGTCGACATGGACTGTGTGCTATTTACATATTTTTGGCACAAACGAAATCTCATATGCATATCGATGTATCTTTCGCACAAGTGGACCTCCATCACTTTAAAGAGGGTAAACTCTGATCAGGAAATTTACGACGTCAGAATAAACGGATTTTTTAACAGAAGTAACTGACATGCCCTAATAAGGAAATGCATACAATCAGAATACAATATCTGTGGTTTTTAACAGTGGTAACAATCTGATAATGAAAGGAATCAGATCAACATTTCTATAGCATGTAACAGAGCTTGCTCCCCTCCAGAACTCATTGTTCCAGTAGTTATCTGAAATCATCTGCAGGAGCTATTCTTTTATTTGTATATTAAGCATAATTATTCATGAATATTATTGATTATGTTTATTTGTTTAATGTTTTTATTTATTCGTATTTATTGTTTATAATATAATGTTATATAGTATTGCAACACTTGAAACGAGAGGTACTTGCCTGCCTTAGTGATATTTACTATTGTCTAAGTGTATTCCCACCTGTAGGAGGCAGCAATGGTTGTTATTAAAGGTGCTGAGATTACGCGGCTCAGGGCTGAAGGTGCAAAGTGAAACAGTCATTGACCGTATTTGCCATGTGTGATGGTGTCTGCATATCGGCCCTTTTGCGCCAAACAAACCAGTTCAAAGTACTGTGTGTTAAAATATCATATGAATAAATCCTCTCAAGAACTAAACTCAATATCGTATCCTCATCATTCAACGCGTCTGACTTTTGCACCTCTTACCACAAGGCAGTGGATTACATGGGGAAATTACAAACAAGGAGAATTTAATCTGTTTTTCCTCTACATTGTCGTTATTCAGAATATTACAGACTATGAACAAAAACGGACAATGTAAGAAAATAAAAAAATGTGTATGACAGAAAGCTAGAGTATTTTTGCAATGGTGAGCACTAGCTGGTTTATGTACTAGCTCACACTCAAGAAACAGCATAAATGCTACTCATACACAGTTGGGGGGCAGGGGTCAGTCCTTGTGCCTGTAATGAGGTCACCAGTTGAAACTAACCCAGCCTCAGCACGTCTGTGGGTCCTTGAGCAAGGCCCTTAACCCCCAGCTCCCTGGGCGCCCCAACAGGTAGCTGCACTTCGCGGACAACTTACTCCACAAAGAGTAAGTTGAGGGAGACATAAAAAACACAATTTCCCCACGGGGATTAATAAAGTCCATCCATCTATGGAATATTATTTAGCACTATATAACGCAGAATATAAGAATTACGATTTTATAAAAAGTATGCCAAATATCCATGATATAATCATTACAATGTAAACATTATAATGTAATCAACACAATGGAACCAACTGAGTATGTATTTGCACCTTTTGTTAGTCTGAGTTTCTGTTAGCTACTTTGTTAGTCCTGAATCTATGAATATTCACATTTTTATCGCGTATATTTTATCACTATGTAAAAGGACAAATATATTATCAACCTTTTAGTGAGACAATGTGTAAACGGCTGAAACTACCAAGGTTTACTACTGAAGGAAGGGATTCACCTGAGTTCACCAAAAGTTCATGGCTGAGTATTTTTAAAAAACCAAGTGGAGCTGCTCGCGCCACTATTATGTTCAACCGAGAGGCCAAACGGTAAAAGAAATGACTGTCAAACTTATCACCTAGGGGTAAATATAAATCTATACAAATATCACCTGCATGCACATTACTTCTTTTACAATAACCAACTCCTGATCCATACTGTTAGTCGTGAAAAAAATAACTATTGTGTACATAGAGGCCCTGTGTAAAAAGATAACTGCCAAGGAAAAGATCAAAAACATTTATTTCAAGGATTCAAAGTTTTTATGGTCATGTACAGTGTACAGTGCAGTTCTTATTTGATTAACTTGAATGTCTTCACAGACAAGACGATTAAACAAATAAAGCAGCGCAACATTACAGTAACTAACAACAAACAAAGCTCACGAGTACTATTACAATATTCATATCATTTATTTAAATTTAATTTTACCAAGTAAATTAATTGAAAAGCAGTTACCGCTTTACCTGCTTCTCGGGAGAAATAGCAGATATACAAACGTCATGTATGTAACTAAAATCTTAAGCCAATAAGGGCAAAGTTGTGTCGTAATGGAGGCGGATCCAGCCTGTGCAGCCTGCTAAGAGGTGCTGCCTGATGTGTCTTGCTCTCGCGGAGTTTTGGTACCATGTGACATGGTGACGTAATGCAACGGGCGATAAAAAATATAACCATGATGCATTGCGTCAGGACCAGAATGCATTGCTTTAAGCTAGCGCTGTATGTGGGTGCATGAAGTGGAAAGCACCCAATAATAAACATAACATTTTTTTAAAAATGTTTTCTTCACCGGTGCAGTGAATTTAAATAAAGAGCTATGATGGTGCTGCAAATGGCTTTGCATAGTAGTTAGTAGTAGCATTAGCCGCTGTGTGCGGCATTAGCTTTCTACAGTCCTTACAGATGGTTCGTGTTTTGTCTGTCTCCCTTTCGCCATTTATATTTTCCGCCGGGCACCCGAAATGCTGACACACAAAAGATTCAAAAGTGTCTGGGGTATCTACTATAGTAATTTAGTCAGATGCCGACATATTTACAGCAGCTCATTTGCAGCGCATTCGTGAAACGGCTTTTCGCTCCAACGAGAAATCTCGTCATGTTGTAATATCGCGAGATCTCGTGACATGCGTTTCACTCCCACTTCTTAGTAACAGTCATGATTTGATAAAGTGACAACCTGCGTAATAATTGGTAATACATAGAGTTTGCTATTGTTCAGGCTAGCAGACTGTTATGGCTTGAGGTTAATGGTGCCTGTTACTTGTGAATTTTCACATTTGCAGGGATCTTCTGCCTCGTGAACGTGAAACGGGTAATTATGCTAAAAGAAGAAAAAAGCAGAACTGCAATGTGTGTAAGGCTGGTGCTGATTTTTCAGTCTGAACACAGTAAAATTTATACAAATTACCTGTATTCAAACTTGTATTCTTTATATAGTTTGGTTAATTACTATTTAAAAGTTTTATCTGCGCTCCATTGTATAACTTATATTGGAGACTTGTATGTACTTTTCGATTGGAAATGGTTAGCTGTATACAGGGGCGCCGCTAAGGGGGGGAAAGTTGGGACAATTCTAAGGGCCCACGCCCTTTAGGGGCCCCCAGAGATCTGAATGGGTGTGATAGGGGGGCCCAACCTCATATTTTGTCATAGGGCCCAAAATTGCTAGCGGCGCCCCTGGCTGTATATACTTTGAATATTTTTATGATTAATTTCTTTGTTTATTTAATTTGGCAACAGATCTGCACTTTTAGCAGTATTGCTGTCAATTTTTGTGAAAGTTGTTACTAAATAAAACAAAAGAAGCAGACTTGTGTAAATCCTATATTGGTCGTGTATTCTTCCTGTAGCGTAGTGACAGCTTTTTGTACGGAAGCCGTGAACGGCTGTGCTTGCAAATATATTTTCTTCTGAATAATTAGAAGGATAAGCATATTTTGTCGCCGCCGCGAGATAGTCATGCCATACACAGCTCTGCTCGTTTTTGTACTGTAACCGTGTTACTTAATTTGCGAATCCATGAATTTAACGTTGACATTAAGTCAACATTGACATTGACAACGTTGACATTAAGTGTTGCACCTATCTAGTGTTTTACCGTGAAGGGCATGTTATATCTTGTCTCTAAGTCGCACTATGGTCCAGGGGAATGCTATGTCATATTAGAACATGTGTCGATGATGTGGCAATATAAATATTTTAGAATACTGTCAGTTTTAGTTTCAGAAATCCATCATTTGAGAAAAAAGGCCAGTCACGACAAATATATATGGAATATAACAACAGAGGTTAGCTGTATTTGTTTAAGTGTAAAGATGCACATAGAAACATGCATGAGCTCATCTGAGAATAAACTGAATGCAATGAAGATTTGTGACTCCTGCTGGAAAATGCGAATAGTGGCAGGGTCTTCAAGCAGTACATTTGTCTGAGAGTCAGTTAATATTAGGAAAGGCACCGTTTTTTTTTCAATGGCGCTAATTATCAAGAAGGAAATGGAGTACCCCAGTACCTGGTTTACGGGCACTGGAAGCTCCAGTATCAGTCAGACTTTCATGTAAGTATATGTGTGTTTAATGACTTGTGCATGTTTCATCTTTACCAGGGGCAGAGGGGAAACTCAATAAATAGCCTTCTCTCACACTTCCAGGCCTGCAGAACTGAGCATGTCCCCTGGTTTTGTGCATATGTCTGTAGGCTTTGAGTTTTTCCTATGGGGGCTTCAATTTCCTCCCAGAGTACAAATACGTGCAGATCAGTTGCATTGGGGAGTCCATACTGTGATGCTGAGTGGGTGTAGGAGGAGATTGAGAGATGAAACTCCGGATGATTTACTCCCTCGGCTAACTAACCAGAACAGGATCGTACCAATACCAAAATGATAAGTTTATAAATGTTTTTCACTACCCTGATTCATTCAGTTATTTCTGTTTGTTAATTCCATCCCCCAAGCAAATACATAAATAAACAAACAAATATTCAGGGGGAATGTGTCATAGGTGATAGAATCAGTGGATGAATCTAAAGAAAAAAAGTAATGATTTCTTTCTCTCCAAAACACAATGCACAAAACTCTTAAGTTAGGTAAGACATTGAAATTTTATGACAGTAGCATGATGCAGAGGAACAACAGAAGGAAAAATCTAACTAAACCTGAGTCAACTAGGACTAATTACACTAAATTAAGTGGAACACACAAAATACCTAAAACAACTTAATAAACAAGCAAGAAATATTACATTTGATTAACTATACTGATGCCTGAGGGAAGTTCTTGTGCATAATGCAGCAAGTATATACAGCTGCAGAGACACTACACATAGTGCAAATAAATTAAAAAGTATACAGTACACACACTGATTCCTGAAAAATCTAAATACCATGGAATACTAATGAAATACTGATGATGATGATAATAATAGAAATAATAATGAATTAGTTTAGGGTATTATGCAATTGACATGTACAATTAAAAAAGAAATTGCACCAGACATTTCCTGTGGCAAAGAAGGGTTGCTTTGTGCCACATTACTCAAGTCAATTCACTTTATTTTGTATAGTACATTTTCATAGCCTTACATTGTCTCAAAGCACTTTACTTTGTCCCTGCCCAATTGTCCCAGTGAGCAAGATCTAGCCTGAAAAATTAGAAAGCGACATTGGCAAGGATAAACTCAGTCATAGTAAGAAACCTTTGGAGGAACCAGAGTGAAAGGGGGAGCCCATCCTCCACAGGTCAGAAGTCACGTTAACAAAGTCCTGATTTATATGGTTTATATGGTTCAATTAGTTAAGTCCGGATGTAAATACAGAATAACTGGCAGCAGGGCACACAGGAAAGACGTAAACAGGCAGGAGGGCAGGCAGGAGGGTGGCACAGGCAGGACGTAATGGGCAGGAGGGCGGGCAGGCAGGGCAGCACAGGCAGCCAGAACTGTTTTGCCACTGCAGTTTGTTTTACAATTTCATCTGCATTTGTTCCCCCAAGGTATAACAGCAGCTAATTTATGAACATGCTGCTTTTCAGAAAAGAAGTTTAATTTCCAGGAGCATGACCAGTGCATACATTTAGTGTTGATGGTTCTTTGTAAAATGGATGTTCTGTACTTTTATTGATCTGTCCATCCATCCATCCATCCATCCATCCATCCATCCATCCATCCATTCATCCATTTTCTAACTACTTCTGATGAAGTTCCGGGTTATGAGGTATCCTGAAGCCCAGGCAATATGGGACAAACACACACATGCACACACATAGGGTATACCTATCCTTATGGGGCCCGCTCATTGACTTCTATTGGATAAATGCTAACGCTAACTATGACAATCTTAACCCCCACCCTGCCCTAACCATAACCATAAGTAACCAAGCAAAATAAAAGAGGTTTTGCATTTTTAGTTTTTCCACAGCAGTCACAGATTTTTATAAAATAGAGTTTTCCTGGTTTTCAGTTTCGTGGTCCCCATAAGGGAAAAAAAAAACAGGTATTTATCACGCTATGGGGTAGGATAGGTATACCCGCTCGCACACACACACACAGACATGCACACAAATGGATAGATCACCACAGTTACTATGGATGTCGATCCTGCAATAATGAGACAGAACTATCATACTTAACAGGATCATATCCCTAGTTCTACATATGCATAATTATATTTAAAAAAGATCCCACGCACCTAGCACATGAGATGTTTGAACTTCTGCCCTCTGGTAAACGTTACCGCAGTATGCATTGCAGAACAACCAGATTTAATAAGAGCTTCTAACCCCAAAGCCATCAGAATACTAAATGCTAATGAACATACGTTTATGTGAAACCCTACTCTCTCTTACTCTCTGTGCACTTTATTACCACAACTGGTATTAAGTTTACTTTTTATTTATACAGTATAGTGCAATAATATAATCACGATTTGTGTGTGAGTGTGCCCTGTGATGGGCTGCCCCCCATCCTGGATTGTTCCCTGCCTCGTGCCCATTCCACATTCCGGGATAGGTTCCGGACCACCCGCGACCCAGTAGGATAAGCAGTTTGGAAAATGGATGGATGGATATAACTAACATAAGACAGACATTACACCTAACAAACAATAAACACGAAATAAAGGAGTGGATACAAAAAAAATGTAATGCAATGACCAGATTTAACACCTGGATTATGTCCCCCCTTAGTCTCCTTTGCTCGAGGCTAAACAGATTCAGCTCAGCTAACCTCTCCTCATTAAACATTCCTCTAAGACCAGGAATCATTCTCCCAGCCAAGCAAGCCTGAGTCCGGCTTCCACTCCCCCGATCCCCAGCAATGTTAACTTGGAAGGGCGTATTCTGTATGCACAACTGAGACAACCCAGGTGGAGCTTATCGGCTGGCAAAATTGCCTTCAGGTATCACCCACCCTAGTGAGAGTCCAAGCTAGGGCCGTTCTCAGAACTCACCCTAAACGAAGTCCTGCTCAAAAGTTGTAATGACCGCCTGAGGTACCTGTCAGCCTTGCCCGTAATGAGTCAGTGGGTGTAGCCGGGCTGACACGCTTTTGGGCATCCAATTGCTGAGAACTCCCCTTCGGTTCTGACAAACTGTACGATCACAAGCAGTGACAGCAGAGCCACAGACAAGCTCAACCAACAGAGAGCGAATGGTAAGCACCCAGCACCCGAAGGGCTCAACTGATCACATCCAAACGACTTCCTGATGGGATTGTGTACGTAACTGGTTTACTGTTGTTAATAGTGGTTGAACTTCTATGCAAGTCCCCTTGTTGGGGGAGATGGAATGAATGAAAGCATAAGGTGAAATAAAACCTAAAATAAATCAAAAAGGTTAAACGGGAATCAAACCAAATGAATTGTGTTTCTTATTCAATTGTAAACATCAATTAGTTATGCAACAATAACCTAATTGGATGTTAATGTATTGTGATCAAACTGATTTAGTCTGTGAAGTTGATTCCTGCTTTCAGGCAAGAACCTGTGTGTCCAATTATGCGTGTTGTATCACCGCAGTTGACCACCAGAGACCCAACTCAGATGTTGTTAACCTACTATGGCGGACCACTAGAGGTGCAATTTCAATGGAGTGGCACTGCTATGGCTTGCCACTAGAAGCGCAATTTCAAAATTGAGTGGTAGTTCTATGCCTGACCACTAGAAGCGCAATTTCGAAATGGAGTGGTAGTTCTATGCCTGACCACCGGGGGCGCAATATCGAAATGGAGTTGTAGTTCTATGCCTGACCACTGGAGGCGCGATTTTGAAATGGAGTGGTAGTTCTATGCCTGACCACTGGAGGCGCAATTTCGAACTGGAGTGGTAGTTCTATGCCTGACCACCGGGGGCGCAATATCGAAATGGAGTGGTACTTCTATGCCTGACCACCGGGGGCGCAATATCGAAATGGAGTGGTAGTTCTATGCCTGACCACCGGGGGTGCAATTTCGAAATGGAGTGGTAGTTCTATGCCTGACCACTAGAGGCACGATTTCGAAATGGAATAGTAGTTCTATGCCTGACCACTAGAGGCGCGATTTCGAAATGGAGTAGTAGTTCTATGGCTTGTCACTAGAAGCGCAATTTCAAAATTGAGTGGTAGTTCTATGCCTGACCACTAGAAGCGCAATTTCGAAATGGAGTGGTAGTTCTATGCCTGACCACCGGGGGCGCAATATCGAAATGGAGTGGTAGTTCTATGCCTGACCACTAGAGGCGCGATTTCGAAATGGAGTAGTACTTCTATGGCTTGCCACTAGAAGCGCAATTTCAAAATTGAGTGGTAGTTCTATGCCTGACCACTAGAAGCCCAATTTCGAAATGGAGTGGTAGTTCTATGCCTGACCACCGGGGGCGCAATATCGAAATGGAGTGGTAGTTCTATGCCTGACCACTAGAGGCGCGATTTCGAAATGGAGTGGTAGTTCTATGCCTGACCACTAGAGGCGCAATTTCGAACTGGAGTGGTAGTTCTATGCCTGACCACCGGGGGCGCAATATCGAAATGGAGTGGTAGTTCTATGCCTGACCACCGGGGGCGCAATATCAAAATGGAGTGGTAGTTCTATGCCTGGCCACTAGAGGCGCAATATCGAAATTGAGTGGTAGTTCTATGCCGGGCCACTAGAGGCGCAATTTCGAAATGGAGTGGTAGTTCTATGCCTGACCACTAGAGGCACGATTTCGAAATGGAATAGTAGTTCTATGCCTGACCACTAGAGGCGCGATTTCGAAATGGAGTAGTAGTTCTATGGCTTGTCACTAGAAGCGCAATTTCAAAATTGAGTGGTAGTTCTATGCCTGACCACTAGAAGCGCAATTTCGAAATGAAGTGGTAGTTCTATGCCTGACCACCGGGGGCGCAATATCGAAATGGAGTGGTAGTTCTATGCCTGACCACTAGAGGCGCGATTTCGAAATGGAGTAGTACTTCTATGGCTTGCCACTAGAAGCGCAATTTCAAAATTGAGTGGTAGTTCTATGCCTGACCACTAGAAGCCCAATTTCGAAATGGAGTGGTAGTTCTATGCCTGACCACCGGGGGCGCAATATCGAAATGGAGTGGTAGTTCTATGCCTGACCACTAGAAGCGCGATTTCGAAATGGAGTGGTAGTTCTATGCCTGACCACTAGAGGCGCAATTTCGAACTGGAGTGGTAGTTCTATGCCTGACCACCGGGGGCGCAATATCGAAATGGAGTGGTAGTTCTATGCCTGACCACCGGGGGCGCAATATCAAAATGGAGTGGTAGTTCTATGCCTGGCCACTAGAGGCGCAATATCGAAATTGAGTGGTAGTTCTATGCCTGGCCACTAGAGGCGCAATTTCGAAATGGAGTGGTAGTTCTATGCCTGACCACTAGAGGTAACCAAAGATATAGCTAGGCGGTTGCCGACGCTAGATGAGTGACACACACATTTAATGCATGCGCATGCTGCTTGTGGCCTTCTTCTGTGCCTTGCACAGTATAAAACCCCTTAAAACAATTACTGAAGCGAGACGGCGCACGCGTTACGGCGACAGATTTAAATTGTGAGTGCACTATATCTCGTCGCAAATGGTGCTTAACCACGGCGGGTCTCAAGCACAGGAGACTCCCAATTTCTAAATGACACACACTTGGCTCACAGCGCAAAGTTGTGTTAAACTTGCTTTGTCTAAAGCAGGCACACACATACGAGTATGATCCTGATAGGTAACTAAGCTATCGGTCTTATGTCCAAGCGCAACATAATTTAGGTTAGAACCTCATAACAAGTATTCCCGTTCGCTAATAGAGAGATCTCTCCCAGGATATATAGAAACGGAGACACTCGTCTGAATTGAACCTGGAAACAAAGCGCTACATCTGAGAATCTCGTCAGACATAGGGTTAAAGTTTACTGCAGTTTAATACGAAAGAACTACAATGAAATCACCGAAAATAAAACAAAATAATATAACTACTAATAATAGAAATAAAAATAACTATAATAAGCCCATATGATCCCGCTTAAATGCCTTCAGATTGCCATGAGTGCGACTTTTGCAACCAGTTGACAGTAGCGCTTCTTCACTGCACGTTCGGTCATAAAAAGTTTAAATTGTGTGCTCAGAATAAGTTTAAACCTTGTGCCTTGTGATTATTAACCAATTTTTATGCTGAATGGTCGGCTCAAACTCAATTGCGAAACACCGTGAGTCTGTTAATGTGTGACTTAAATGGAACTCATTAATAACCAGTATCACGTAATAACCTGGGTTAGAATAGAAGGCTTGTCCAACGAGCTGCGTCACCAGGTAATGTAAACGATCGGTAGCGAAGCTCCCCTCACGGCCAATGAGAGAGAGTCTCGCGATATTTCAGGCGAATTTGAGGTTTCAGAGCGTAGATCGCACAGGCAGGGATTCTTGTGAGCACTCAATGAACGGAGGCTGAAGTTGTGTAAAAGACATGCATTTATTCCTATAACTAACATAAGACAGACATTACACCTAACAAACAATAAACACGAAATAACGGAGTGGACACAAACAATGTAATCATGAAAATGCAATGACCAGATTTAAAATGAGTAACCTTAAAAGGGAAAATACTGTTCTGCAAAGCAAGCAATTTGTGGAAATACTGTCCTAAAGTAATATAGCAGGTGAATAGGAGTTTAGGTTGTTATAAATGAAAGGAAGTTTGTTTACTTGGTTGCAGAGTGGGGGGGGGGGGGTCTTGGCAGTTGGTTGCGGAGGCTGATGAGCTGATGGGTGATGGCACTCAGGGAGGCGCGGTGTTTGCAGCGGTTGTTGGAGTGGAGCCCCTCTGATTCCCTCTCCTGGTGAAGCTTGGGCTTGGTTGCAGTTCTCTGTCCAGCTGGGTCTTCACTGATAGGCTTCAGGAGGGCTTCTTGTGGGCTTCTCTTCTCTTGGGCTGATGTTCTCTGCCTCTCTTCGTGCTGATGGTCTTTTGTTTTCTCCTCCCTTCTGTTTCTCCTCTCCTGGCTTTGTTCTGAGGTGCCAGGTTTTATAGTGTAAAGTTCGTGAATAGGAGTGACCAGGAATTCGACTCCTGGACCAATGGCTGACCATCCATTTGGCGGGCTTTCGGAAGGGGGTCTGTATCAGTCCTTTTGAGATTTATGACCAGAGTGATTTCCCTTGTATTGATGATTTTCGTTAGGCTGGTGTAACTTTTGATATATTCACTTTCGTGGTAACCACTGACCAGATTTGGAAACTGGAGTGATTTTCCATCGGTTTGATACCAAACATGCCATAGCAGCCTAGCGGTTCACACCTCATACCATCTGTAATGATTAATTAATGATTACTTATATTATGTCGTTATGTTATATTACTCACACCTTATTTTATGCCTCACAATCTATATAATTGTAAATATACTGTGTAGCTGCTGGCGCGTTCCAAACTAAATCTCATTGTACTTACAATGTCAATAAAAACATCCATCCATTCATCTAGGCAGGCCAGTGTCGCCTCCATCCTTCCTGAAGTCAGTGATTCCTTTGTCTTTGTGCTGTTTAGTGCCAAATTGTTTGCTGAACTCCAACCTATCAGTTTCTGGACCTCATCTCTGTAAGCTGACTCATAAGAACCAAAGAGATTTACAAATGAGAGGAGGCCATTCGGCCCATCAAGCTCCTTTGAGGAGAACTTAGCTAATAGCTCAAAAATCTTATCTAGCTCTGATTTAAAAGAACCCAGGGTTTTAGCTTGTGTTACAATAACAGGAAGACTATTCCATACTCTAACTACACGCTGTGTACAGAAATGCTTCATCAAATTCGTTTTAAAATGTTCTCCAGCTAATTTCCACTTATGGCCACGAGTTCTGGTATTTAAACTAACATTGAAATAGCCATTTGGCTGAACAGCATCCAGACCTGTTAGAATCTTAAACACCTGGATTATGTCCCCCCTTAGTCTCCTTTGCTCGAGGCTAAACAGATTCAGCTCAGCTAACCTCTCCTCATTAGACATTCCTCTAAGACCAGGAATCATTCTCGTTGCCCTACGTTGCACCTTTTCCAAGGCAGCAATGTCCTTCTTAAGGTATGGTAACCAAACCCGCACACAATATTCTAGGTGGGGTCTTACCAAGGAATTATATTATCGTAGCATCACTTGCCTTGTCTTAAACTCCACACACCTAGAGATGCAATGTGCCTTCTCGCGTGGTGTTCCTGCAGAGGGAGTCTGTGAGTGCTGGAGATTGGGGGAGGGGGCAGTGTGGCTATGTCTGCTCTGTGTTCCTCCAGACGAGCAAAGAAGCTGTTTAGCTCCTTTGCTAAAAGGGCGTTGCTGTTAACAGTGACGGTGTTGTTGCCTTTGAAGTTTGTAATGTGTTGTATTCCCTGCCACACCCACTGTGGGTTGTTGTATGTGAAGTAGACCTCTATTTTCTGTTTCTCTGCCTGCCTGGCAACCTTGATGCCCCTATTCAGGTTAGCTCTGGCTGCACTCTGTGTTCTTGACTGCGCTGTCTTGTCCTGTAGTATTGTATTGTTGCTCTTGTGTTTATCTTGCACTTTCTCCCTCTGTTTGTGCTCCTTTCACTCTGTATAGTTCTATCTTGCCCGCACTTGTGTCATCTTGTGTTGTTTCTGTTTTTCTTCTTTGTGTTGCACCGTGGTCCAGGAGGAACAATGTTTCCTTTCACTGTGTACTGTGTATATTGCTGAAATAACAATAAACCCACTTGACCACCTGCCTCAATTCATCCTGAAGAGTTTTCCAATGTTGTTCAAAGGTCTGTTTGTTTCGAGTGAAGGACACGCCCCTGGACGTGCTGGATAAGGGGACCACAGATCAGTGTCCTCAGTCCTGCTTCTCCCTTCAAAGCTGAGAGGAAGATGACCCGCCTGCTGCTTCTGGTTTTGGCTTATGGAGCTCTGCTTATCTCCACAGAGGCCCAGCAAGATTACCACAGTCTCCCTGCACTCACAAGACGGCCATTAAACTCGCAGTCGAAAATGCTCATCAAGGAACCCGTCAGCACATGAATTTCTATAACATCCAGGGCCGTCCGAAGGTAACTGCTGAGAAAGTGTTTACAAAAGTGTGAAACTTTCATCATCTGCAAGCTGAACTAATGAGTATCACATTGATTTTGATGTTTTAATTTCAATGCATATGATGCTTAATGTCTCTTCACAATGAAAGTGATGGTTGTATATCTCAGCCCTGGTCAATTTTACCTTCTCACAGTTTCTCTCTGAATCTGCTGCAGTCAAGTCTGTGACAGTTTGCCATTTTTTGGGTGATTATTGTTTGTTATATTGCCTTTAAAACAGTTGTAGGCAATTTTGTATATAACGTGTTTATGTGATTTAGATCAGCAGTGAATACATTGACATTGAGATTCTCTTGAGAGCAACAAAATGTCCAAAGTCAACTGCAACAGACCATCGGGCTGACTGTATTTTCATGGACAAGAGGGTAAGTAAAGAGTCACTGTGACTGTGAGCATTGGACATATCAGTTAGCAAATTAATTTAGGTTCATGTTAACTTTTTTGATGCCCTGCGGGGGAAAGTTAGCCAACAATAAAGTAACAAATACATAGGTGGCCTCAAAGAGCCAGTTCCTTCACCTTATTCTCAAATTTTAGTAGGTTTACAGGCTTAAAGGCTGGATTACCAGGCAGAAGCAAATGCTAATCATCTGAGGGGTGACCTGTAGATTATGCTTCGAGCTATGAACCCTAGCTGGCCTTATTTAAAGACCTGTGGGCTGTACTACAAAGCGGGTTTTACATACCCAGAGTTAACTCAATCGAGCCAGGTTAACTAAAACTCATTGTTGAAATCAGCCTTAAATGGCAGTGTGGTGTTTTGTGGTGAAAGGGCAGGACTTAACTCTTGTTTTAATTAGAAAGCCAGTAATTAAACCTGGTCAGAGCAGGGTAGATGTGCAGTGTGAATTACCCTTTAAATTTACCTCTTTAAATAGTGAACTACAGGACCACTTAGCTTGATCGGAGGACAGTATTTTAATACAGAGCAGTGTTCAGTTAAACGGGATTTGTTGTTCATACTTTTAGATGAACTTGCTTTGTATAATATAGCCTTATGGTGACCCTGCTTTGGAAGCTCTTTCCTCTAAAATTGTTCTGTGTCATTAAACCCTGCACTCCAGCAGCTCTGCCTTAAATCATTAGATATATCTTTACTACACCTTCTCTCACTGTATTTATTGCCCACCACTCTTTAAATACTGTTTTTGTGTGTCTGTGTGTTTTTGCAGCCATTCATTAACTGTAGAGTTTGCAGCAGACGGTCTGGTAATGATCTTACACATCCATCAAATGACTGTGTACCAAACAAGAAAGTGGATGAAGTAAGTGTAGAGAGTCTTAGCATTATGGAAATGTAACAGGTGTGTGAATTGTGTCTAAACATGTGGTTAAACTTTGATTGTGTTTGTACATGCAAAAATTTGATCAGAGTACTGTTTATTAATGACAATGTTACTTTTAATCTGAACAACAGTGGCAGCACCAAGGAAAAGCTTGGGGGGGGGGGCTCTAGCTCCTCCTCCAATGACCATAGTACCCCCACAGCACCCCCAAAATATTGGTTTCATTTTTTCTTTAACTATCTGTAAAATCTGTATATTGTGTAAGACATTTTTGCGGTTTTTACAGCATACTTGTAGTGTATTTTTTCTTCAAAGTACACATAGAGGCTCTGTGAGCTAGACGTTAGAATTTCATATTTTATCCTATTTTATCCATGCTGTAGCTTATCGTGCTGTGTGCTTCTATACACCATCTACATAAGCTGAAAAGCTAAAGCACCCGGTCTAAATAATCTCACTCCCCTATAGCACCTGTAGCATTAAGTCACTGGCGCTGCCACTGCTGAATAAACGACTCCAATCTGACTAAACCGCTTAACTTTTCCTCCCCATGTTACATTTCAGGACAAACGACGTAATATGTGTCCTTCTGATAAACCTCTTCTCAGACCTAAAACTGCCTTGGCTTCCAAGGACACTAAAGAAGCTGAAGGAGACCGTCTGACTGTTTCTGATGGCTGATGGTCCTGCAATGTGGACCAGAGGAGGAAACTGGGAGGGAAAATGCTTTGCTTTATATCATGCCCACCCAAAGCCCCCAGTGAGTAAGCCATAGGCGCCGATAGGATGGAAAAACTCCCAAGAAGGAAGAAACCTTGGGAGGGACCAAACTCAAAGGGGGAGCCCATCCTCCTGGGGCCGGCAAAGTGTAGGTGCAGGATCACAAAAAAACTTGACGAGAGAAACGAGAGAATTCGACTGTCCCTCACAAAAACTGTAAAGTTTTAGTGGCTAAATTGCTTTTTCTATGCCTTTTCAAACAGGAGGAGATTTGTTTGGCTATACGTAGAAATTTTCTATACAATTTAGACAGCACAGAATCATTAACCTACTTTAATGCATTTATTAATACAACCACATATTTCACACATTTTGACATCAGTCATGCAGTGAAGATACAGTCTCTTTATTTCTTGACGCCAACCCTCCCCATTAATCCGGGCTTGGGACCGACACCTAGTTGAGCTGGCTTTCTCCCTTAAGTGGCTGGGTTAGGCTAAACTATGCACATATTTATGAAGACTACTATAAATTTATAAAGACCTCCCTAAATATGTAGTCTAACAAAACGCAGTTTAAAGAAGGTAGCCTACCTGGTAAACAAAGAAATTAAAAGGCCCACAGCATATAATCGGGCTATATCCAAGCAGTTTTTAAGAACGTAACCTACATGGCGAAATTGAATTACTTTCTGGACCAACAAACGCAACCAGACATGAACATTATGCACCTTCCTAGTCTTGATGTATGTCGTCATACAGATGAGGACGTTAAGGCAGCCTTTAGGTCCGACCCATCATGCACTGCAGTTTTTTGCAAATTCCTCAGATGGAAAACCATTAAATACCTCTTCTATTACCTTATATTACCTTATATTCATGTAATAAATATACAAATATCAATTAGTTGGAAATCAGCCAGACAGACGTAATTACTACAAATGGTTTCCACTGTATTTGTGACTCTGAGTGCCGCAGGCTTGGATGCAGTGCCGCACCATTTTGGGCATGCACTGGCATGCACTGGCCAATCATGTAGCACTTCTCTCATAAATATTAATGAGACATCACCTACCACCCTGCAAAAAAGAAATTTGCCGCTCGTCCCCCTGCACATGAACCAACATGGCTGTCTCAACCAGCGGAGCTCCGGAGCCTCTGGAGAAACACGCGGCAAAAAAGGCTCGCATACGGTCTTCCAGAGTTTGGGAATACTTCAGTCATGACACCTTTTCTGCGCCTCTACTGTAGCTGGCGTTAATGACGCTGTTTCAGCCATTTTATATTTTCTGTTTACTTATTCTGTCATGTAAGACTGAGACAAATTATCGTTTACGACTATTCTTACACACTGTAGCCTGACTTGCTGACTTAAGTAAGCTTAACTATAAGCTACCTTTGCTAGTGTTTGTGAATAACATGTTTCTCTAGTTATGAAATTATTCCATGTTTTAGCATCTGTTTCAACATTAAAGTCAAATTGGTATATTGAAATATGTAAAAACTATTGAACTATTAGCTTAAGTCTAACATAGAAAATCCTACTGAATCTCTTAAGATTTTCCTTTTTTGTTAATGCACTAATGTTTAAGAAGTGTCTTAAATTGAATTTCAGATTTGTGTGTGGGTGGGAGTGGGTGAATTGTATTAAATTCATACATTCATTCTTTTGGCTCAGACATTACTGACCTAAAACAAATTGAGGCATTGGGTAAGTGCTTAAATTAGCTACTAAATGGCAAAAAATATTCTAAATATCACATTTTCCATTCTTCGGTATAATTTTAATGAATCACCTATGCTGCCAAACATTAACGCATAGATTGTCACAACACTCTATGTTTTAGTTCTTCTTTATGTGTATAGGACGGTGTGATGGTTCTGGTGGTGGGTGTGGCCGACGCTGCTCGCGATGTTTGGCTATGCTGCAGTCCCAGGGACCAAGTTGGAACACATTTCCACCTTCAAGCTTAGGTGGAAAAACGGCACCGAGACCCAGCAGCAGGACAACTTCTTGTCCAGACAACCAGCCCTGCTTCATCATTGAAGTAAGCCCTGTGAACAGGAGCGAGATGTACTTCTGCAGTGGATGTTATAGCGGAAAGAACATCCCCATCCTCACGTCTGCCGGAGTGCCCCCTCAAGTGGGTGTGTGACTTAACTCGATGGATGAATTGGACAGAATGTACTGTTACTAGAGGTCGACCGATATGGGTTTTTCAAGTCAAGGGTCAGGCGATGGCCGATATATGCTGCTGATTTTTTTTGGCCGATAATTGGACGTTTTCCCCTCTATTTGCATGGTAAAATATCACACTAATAATAACAAACGATACACAAAATTTCTCAATTTAGCATTTATTGAATACTCAACTTGGAAACAATAACACATTTATAAACAATAAAAATAGCAGCATCAGAATCTCTGTTAGTGCACAATATAGCAGCAAACTCCTCATGTTTGACGGAAGGAAATTTGTAAACAATACAAAAAGGAATAAGCATGTTATCTTTAGTTGTAATCCCACTTCCAGTCCCTGAGTCTTACTCACCACACTCATACTTCACAGCAAACAGACAGCAGTTAATTAACCAGAAGAGAAAAATGCAAAAACACAACAGAACTTGTAAATAATAACAAACTAATAGACAATAAAAATAGCAGCATCAGAATCTCTATTAGTGCCAAATATAGCAGCAAACTCCTCATGTCTGACGGAAGGAAAATTTGTAAATACACAAAGGAATGAGCACATCTTCAGTTTTAATCCCATTTCCAGTCCCTGAGTCTTCCTCATCCCACAAGCAGGCAAGGCATGTCACCCCGGTTGTGTGACACTTATTTTATATAATAAAATAAGTGCCCCCTGCGGCCCCAGAGCCCGAGCAGCCGTCTCCGCTGCCTGCAGCTACCGCGCCCACGTCCGAGGCGCTTTCCCTGCCTGCAGCTCCCGGGCAGGCGCTCCCTCTGCAGCCTGCAGCTCCAGTCCCTGGCCCCACTCCAGTCCCTTCTCCCCCTGTGACTCTGGTACCCTCACCCCGACGAGCCCGACCCCGGCCGCAGGTCCTTATGTCTGTGTCCCATAAGGGGAGAGGACACAGACGCACGGCTGGGGTCCCACCCGCCCAGCCCCCTGGCTCGCCCTCCCTCGCCGGCGCTAGGGCTTGGTCGGCACCTGCGGGTCCTGGCCCTCCGGGTCGGCTGTCGTCTGCGGGTCCCCCTCCGCGGCCTCGTCGCCCTGCCTCGGTCCCTCCTCCGGCGTCTTATCGGTTGCCTGCGGGCCCCCCGACGGCGGCTCCTCATTCGCCTGCTGGTCCTCCCGCTCTGGCGTGTCGGAGGACGTCGCCGTCTGCTGCGGCTCCCCCTCTCTCCTTGCCCTCGCCAGGGTCCCTTCCAGCTCCTTCGTCCCCTTCCCTGGTCTCCCCTCCGACTCCCTCCTTCGTCCCTGCGTCTGTCCCTCACCCCGTCTCCTCGGCCCCTCCGGCTCCGGCCTCCCGGCCGCCTGCAGCCCTTCCGGCTGCCTCCCGTCGCCCGCTGGGTCTCCCTCGGGCTCCTCTTGGTTCCCCCTCCTTCTCTCCCTGGCCTCCCGTCTTTGTCCCTCCTGCCTCTGCTCCCCCTCGCTTTGTTCCTCCTGTCTCTGTCCCTCCTCTCTTTGTCCCTCGTCCCTCTGGCTTCTGCTCCTCTTTCCCCGATGTTCCCTTCGTTCACTCCCGGTCCTTTTGTCCTGCCTGTTCCCTCCGTGTCCCCCTTTCTGATCTGTTTCTCTGCCTTTCCTGTCTTATGTCAAGTCTTGTCCTGGCTCCTTCCCCTGTGCCAGTTCTGTCTGTCCGTTCTGTTCCCTGTCCCTCATTAATGAGGTTTTATATAGATATACATATATGCCCGGCTTGTCCGCTCCTCGTGTGTGCCACGCCCCCTGATTACCCACGTGTGCTTCCCTGATCGTCTCCTGCTTTGCCCGATTACTTTGATTAGTCATGACCTATTTTAAGTCCTGGTCTTACCTGTTTGCCCTGTCCGTCATTGTAGTTTGTCAATGCCTGCGTTCCGTCCTGCTCTACCCGCTCCGTTTCCCCGATTAAAGACCCGTTTTCACAAACACAAAAAAAACTATATGTATACATATACATACACTGAACAAAAATATAAACGCAACACTTTTGTTTTTGCTCCCATTTTTCATGAGATGGACTTAAAGATCTACAATTCATTCCAGATACACAATATTACCATTTCTCTCAAACATTTCTCACAAATCAGTCTAAATGTGTGATAGTGAGCACTTCTGCTTTGCTGAGATAATCCATCCCACCTCACAGGTGTGCCACATCAAGATGCTGATCTGACATCATGGGTAGTGCACAGGTGTACCTTATACTGCCCACAATAAAAGGCCACCCTGGAATGTGCAGTTTTGTCTCACAGCAAAATGCCACAGATGCCACAAGCATTGAGGGAGCGTGCAATTGGCATGCTGACAGCAGGAATGTCAACCAGATCTGTTGCTCGTGCATTGAATGTTCATTTCTCAACCATAAGCCGTCTCCAAAGGCGTTTCAGAGAATATGGCAGTACATCCAACCGGCCTCACAACCGCAGACCACGTGTAACCACACCAGCCCAGGACCTCCACATCCAGCAGGTTCACCTCCAAGATCGTCTGAGACCAGCCACTCAGACAGATGATGCACGGCCCCATGTTGCAAGGATCTGTACACAGTTCTTGGAAGCTGAAAATGTCCCAGTTCTTGCATGGCCAGCATACTCACCGGACATGTCACCCGTTGAGCATGTTTGGGATGTGCTTGACCGGCGTATACGACAGCGTGTACCAGTTCCCACTAATATCCAACAACTTCGCACAGCCATTGAAGAGGAGTGGACCAACATTCCACAGGCCACAATTGACAATCTGATAAACTCTATGCGAAGAAGATGTGTTGCATTGTATGAGGCAAATGGTGGTCACACCAGATACTGACCGGTTCTGAGTCCCCAGACCCCCAATAAAGCAAAAAACTGCACATTCCAGGGTGGCCTTTTATTGTGGGCAGTATAAGGTACACCTGTGCACTACCCATGATGTCAGATCAGCATCTTGATGTGGCACACCTGTGAGGTGGGATGGATTATCTCAGCAAAGCAGAAGTGCTCACTATCACACATTTAGACTGATTTGTGAGAAATGTTTGAGAGAAATGGTAATATTGTGTATCTGGAATGAATTGTAGGTCTTTAAGTCCATCTCATGAAAAATGGGAGCAGAAACAAGAGTGTTGCGTTTATATTTTTGTTCAGTATATATATTTATGGGTGTATCGAGACTAGATGGTCAGTATGGATAACTAAGGTGCACTAAAACTGGGTGAGCAGGCAAGGCATGTCACCCAGGTTGTGTGACAATTATTTTATATAAATGTATATATGTATATATATATTCCATCCACCATCCCTCCTTTACGGAGAACTGCGTTATTTTTATTGTCCATTACGAAAAAAATAAAAAAACTATATATATATATATATATATATATATACATATATATTTATGGGTGTATCGAGACTAGTTGGTCATTATGGATAACTAAGTTGCACTAAAATTGGGTGAGCAGGCAAAGCATGTCACCCAGGTTGTGTGACAATTATTTTATATATATGTATGTATATATTCCATCCACCATCCCTCCTTTACGGAGAACTGCGTTATTTTTCTTTTCTATTGCTAATAAAAAAACTATATATATGTACATATATATATATATATATATATGGGTGTATCGAGACTAGTTGGTCATTATGGATAACTAAGTTGCACTAAAATTGGGTGAGCAGGCAAGGCATGTCACCCAGGTTGTGTGACAATTATTTTATATATATATGTATATATATATTCCCTCCACCACCCCTCCTTTACGGAGGACTGCTTTATTTTTAATATCCATTGCGAAAAAAAAACACAAGAAAAAGAAAAAATATCTATATATATACATATATATATATATATATATATATATATATATATATATATATATATATATATATATATATATATATATATATATGGGTGTGTCGAGACTAGATGGTCAGTATGGATAACTAAGGTGCACTAAAATTGGGTGAGCAGGCAAGGCATGTCACCCAGGTTGTGTGACAATTATTTTATATATATGCATATACATATTCCATCCACCATCCCTCCTTTACGGAGAACTGCGTTATTTTTATTGTCTATTGCAAAAAAAAAACAGAAAAACTATATATATATATATATATATATATATATATATATATATATATATATATATACATATATATTCATGGGTGTATCGAGACTAGATGGTCATTATGGATAACTAAAGTGCACTAAAATTGGGTGAGCAGGCAAGGCATGTCACCCAGGTTGTGTGACAATTATTTTATATAAATGTATATATATATATATATATATTCCATCCACCATCCCTCCTTTACGGAGAACTGCGTTATTTTTCTTTTCTATTGCTAATAAAAAAACTATATATATATGTACATATATATATATATATATATGGGTGTATCGAGACTAGTTGGTCATTATGGATAACTAAGTTGCACTAAAATTGGGTGAGCAGGCAAGGCATGTCACCCAAGTTGTGTGACAATTATTTTATATATATGTATATATATATTCCATCCACCATCCCTCCTTTATGGAGAACTGCGTTATTTTTATTGTCTATTGCAAAAAAAAAACAAAAAAAACTATATATATATACATATATATTTATGGGTGTATCGAGACTAGATGGTCATTATGAATAACTAAGGTGCACTAAAACTGGGTGAGCAGGCAAGGCATGTCACCCAGGTTGTGTGACAATTATTTTATATATATGTATATATATATTCCATCCACCATCCCTCCTTTATGGAGAACTGCGTTATTTTTATTGTCTATTGCAAAAAAAAAAACAAAAAAAACTATATATATATATACATATATATATATGGGTGTATCGAGACTAGAAGGTCATTATGCATAACTAAAGTGCACTAAAATTGGGTGAGCAGGATAGGCATGTCACCCCAGTTGTGTGACAATTATTTTATATATATGTATATATATATATATATTCCCTCCACCACCCCTCCTCTACGGAGGACTGCTTTATTTTTATTTCCATTGCAAAAATAAAAAATTTTAAAACACAAAAAAAAAAAAAAAACGAAAATAATAATAATAAAAATAATTTTGAATGTGTATTCAAATAAGTTTGAATGTGTGTGAACTATATATAAATATATATATACACATGCATATACAGAAATATATACACACACACACATATATATATATACACACACACACACAGACACACACTCACATAAACACATACACACACTGTGTACAGTCTTATGCAAAGGTTTGGCACCCCTTGACAAATAACATCTTTTCAATTACAAAAGCAACAATATCAGTTAATACAGTCTCTTTAGGAACTGGGGGAAAAATACACAATATTTTCAGCAAACATTGATGAATAGTTACTTTTTATGCCATAAATTGAACAAAATTACAAAATAAAAACATTATTATGGCACTCTGCAAAAGTTTGGGCACCCTACGTAATCAGTACTTAGTAACACCTCCTCTGCCAGATATCACAGCTTACAAGCGCTTCTTATAGCCAGCTGAAAGGCTTTCAGTTCTTGTACTTGGGATTTTCTCACATTCTTCCTTGCAAAAGGCTTCTAGTTCTGTAATATTCTAATATATCAAGGGCTGTATTGTCAAATAGGAGATCGGCAGCATTCTCCCACCTGAGAAAACTGTACTACAATGCCCTTGATAGTGTGTAGAAACACACTCGTCAGCTCTAGTCCTCCTGTAACAACGCAAAAGGACTGGCAACCCTCAGGTATTTATGCGTGCGATTGTATGATAAATTCACCCTGACAGTCTCACACTTCTCTTGGTACCAACAGGTCTCATGGAATATATAAAAGGCAACTGCAACAATTATACTCGGCACTAAACATCGAGGCACGGAAATGCAGCAGAGCTTGTGTATTTCTCAGGATGCATTCTAGTAAAATGCCCGGAAAATGAGCTAAAGACATATTTCAAGGGGCACTATATAAAACCGATGGAAATTTTACTGATTAAATAAAAGGAAAAGCATCGTTTGAAAAATCACAAATGTTTCTAAGATTCAATGCATCGCTTTTTGACCACATCATAGCGATGAACACATCATTGTTCCTGACAATGTCCTAATACAGAAATAAAACTTTATGTTGGTAAACTCAAAAAGCCTTCAGCTGTCACACTGGCTAACGATCTCAAACGATTATAAAGCAGCATTTTGAAAAGCGCTGTTTTAAAATAACAGATACAACACTTACCTTGTCTTCTGGCCAAATGCTTTTCACGGCTTGGCACTCCAACGGTGCTGAAACGAAATTTGTATTTCCTCCTACCTCGTTGGCCCTTCAGTTCTTCTTTTCTCCCTTTGGATGTTTTTTTCCTTCTTCTTTGGATATTGTTTTTTATTTTTGTTTGTTTTTTTTTACTTTGCATGTTTTTCCTTCTTCGGATATTATTTTTTTGGCTTATTTTTTTAGACGATGTTTTTTTCGTCTTCTTTAAAAATTGATTTTTTTCGTCTTCTTTAAATATTGTTTTTTTTTTCATCCTTTTGATGTTGTTTTACGGAACAAGAGCCGTACAGTGCTACTCTATCAGGAGGTAGCGCCAACTGAACGCCTTGAAGCAGTACCCAGCTCTTTTATAGGGAGCGTCAACCCGAAGTCAAGTTCTAGAACGTTGCACTCACTTTTCATTGGTTTCCCAGCTATGCTGTCAGAATAATGTTTGCTGATTGGTCGAAAATTTTAAAACGTACCCGAGTACTGTAAAAAAAACTCAAGATCTTGCTACCCTACGGAGCACCCATAAGGTGATTTTTTTTATACGTTATATGCAGCTATTTGTAGCAGGCCGTAATTAGACTAATCCACCCTTTGTCAATAAAGCCAACAAGAGAACAGGTTGCCCAAAGTTTGCTCAGGTACACGCCACAGCACAACCTTAAAAACACATCCAGCACAAATCACACTAGTGAATGACACAGCAAATCACAGCAATAAAAAAGACCCCTATGGGCAATCCAGCACCCAGACTACAGGTGCCAAAAGGCCCAGCCTGCCTAATAATGAACCCAAAATATACATACAACAAAGAAAAAGACACAAACAAAAAAGAAAATAAAACTAGCCAGCTGCTCCCACTAAACCCCGCTCCCGAGGCCACTAAGCCGGCTGGCTTGATAATACACGATACAACCTCAGATAAAACATATTAAAGCAACACCAGGGAGGTTTACAACCTGATCCTTAAAATTATCGACCCGTAATTCCACCTTGAAAACCCCTAAAGAACAGTAGTTTACCCCATGACTCACTGCCCCATTCAAACAAAAAAAAAACAGGTTTTTGGGGTAACCTTTAGGTCAGCTCTTCAAAACCAGGTATGAGGACTCTTCAGCTAATCAGTCCTCTAATTAGAAATCTAATTAGGGAGTTGCAGCGAAAACCTGCATACACACCGGCCCTTTGCGGATAAGATTGTTCACCCCTGAAACAAGCAAACAGAAAGGCTGCTACACTGCAAATTCAATATGCCCGCCGATGCTCCCCCAAATCTATCAGGACCCTGCCTGTCTTTCCCGTGCCTGCTCCTTTGCCAATATGCCCTACCATCGGAACATGCACAGCCATCTCGCCCCGGCTATGCCTCCAGTCCGAACTGCAGTTCCTATACCTGCCTATAATTGCCTGGCTACAATCCATCCCCCAAAATGAAATTGATGACCCAACGATCACAGCTAAGAATTCTATCCCCAAACCACTGGTCTTCCTCCCCAACCGAACGATCATTCACTGACCGTGGTAACTTATAAGGGTTGGTATGATGACCAGTGGTGGACCTCACCGAACGTTTAACTGGTCTCTACACCTCGGGGGGGACATAACCTCCTCCATTATACGAGGCCTACTTGTGGATGCTCTATTGCGACCCCTCCCACCAGCCCTGTCCCCGTAAAACCACAGAGTCCTCATCCGATTCCATTTCTGTTGCCCCTGTGGGCAACCCAGACTCAGGAGACATTACCAGAACATCTTCCCCTGACATAACAACCCCCTGTGGTACTGGACGCAACTCTGTTCGGTGAACTTGACGGACAACCCCGTCCCCCTCCATTGGAGTTGCAGAGTAAACTGCACCCTGATCTTGGGGACACCGAACTACCATATACAAACAGGCATCCCAATGATCCTGTATTTTACCTCGAACATGGTTCCGCAAACACACCAGCTGACCTTCATCAAACCCCTAATCATTAACCAACTCATTGTGTTTCCGATTTCGTGGTGTGGCTTGTTCCTCCAACTAAGCCTTCACATACTCTTGAAGCACCTGCAAACTTTCCTGATGGTTTTGTACCCATTCCTCCAAAGGTCCACCATACTGACTGATCCCGGCAGGAGCCTGAAGATAGTGTATCGGTAATCGAGGCTCACAGCCAGACCTTAAATAAAAAGGCATCATCCAGTCATTTGGTGGGGTGTAGTATTGTAAGCTTCTCTGCTGGAGGAAGTGTGTGAAGCAAATTGTGCAAAAAAAATATTAAAGCAACACCAGGGAGGTTTACATCTAGATCCTTAAAATGATCGACCTGCAATTCCACCTTGAAAATCCAATTACCATATAAAGGATACAAGATGTAAAGATGACAAATGACATGGCACACATTTGTTGTTTAGACTGTTGTGTCAGGTTAATTGAAAGCTGAAGGATCTTAGTGTTTACTAGTCTAAGTAACAGAATGTCTAAACACTGTGCTTGCCTTTATGGGTTTTTAAGCAGAACATATAGGTATAGAAACATATTAACATTACGTTTCACGATTCACTGACTGGAGAATAGGAGAATATACACATCAATATTACTACTTAAGTTAACTAACCCTAATCCCAACCCCTATTGGCACGGAGCCCGCCAGGGTTCAGGTGAGATATAAATCTGTAATCTGTATCAATGGTTTTGCTATCCATACCCACCCTATTAATGTTAGCTTCCCAGGGTTTCTTGTTAGACAAGCTCTGTGTCTCTCTATACCCCCATTTACTGCACGACTGATTGTCCATTTATAAAGAATCAAATAGGGTGAAGATGGTTTTAGTTTACAATTACTCTGGAAGGTGACCAGATTAAAAAAAAACTAAATACCATGCCTACGTGTATGTAATCTCCATCACAGTCCCCATTTTCCCCATAATCCTCGTTTTGATAGTGCCA
This sequence comes from Brienomyrus brachyistius, assembly GCF_023856365.1. Classification (NCBI taxonomy): domain Eukaryota; kingdom Metazoa; phylum Chordata; class Actinopteri; order Osteoglossiformes; family Mormyridae; genus Brienomyrus; species Brienomyrus brachyistius. The sequence continues at coordinate 59,726 of NW_026042747.1, forward strand.
ATTTGTGTAATGTGAGTTTTTTTTTTTTTTAAAAAACTGTTATAGAAGAACATACTGGATGCCACATGTGTACAATTACCCCTTTCTAATTAGTGGGGTCCGTTGTGTCAGCTACAGCCTTTACTAACATACACATAAGTATACAGTCTTACAGCACTTTTGTTTTCCTTTTGTATTTAATGGTTTTCCATTTAGGGGGCAGCATGGTGGTGCAGTGGTTAGCACTGTTGCCTCACACCTCTAGGGCCCGGGTTCGAGTCTCCACCTGGGTCACATGTGTGTGGAGTTTGCATGTTCTACCCATGTCATCGTGGGGTTTCCTCCGGGTACTCTGGTTTCCCCCACAGTCCAAAAACATGCTGAGGCTAATTGGAGTTGCTAAATTGCCCATAGGAGTGTATGCGTGAGTGAATAGTGTGTGAGTGTGCCCTGCGATGGGCTGGCCCGCCATCCTGAGTTGTTCCCTGTCTCGTGCCCATTGCTTCCGGGATAGGCTCCAGACCCCCCGCGATCCAGTAGGATAAGCGGTTTGGAAAATGGATGGATGGATGGACAGTTTTCCATTTGAGGAATTAGCAAAAAACTGCAGTGCATGATGGGTAGGATCTAAAGGCTGCCTAACGCCCTTAATTTGTTTGCAATTTCGCCAGGTAGGCTACCTTCTTTAAACTGCGTTTTGCTAGACTACACATTTCGAGATGTTTTATTGTAGTCTTGGTAAATATATATATATAGTTTAGCCTAACCCAGCCACTTAAGGGAGCAAGCCAGCTCAGGTAGGTGCCAGTCCCAAGCCCGGATTAATGGAGAGGGTTGGCGTCAAGAAATAAAGAGAAATAAAGACAACTAATACTCCTAGTTTGCGAGATCTGACTGCAATGGCAGCACTGCTACAAGGGTGTGGATAAATCTATACAAATATCACCTGCATGCACATTACTTCTTTTACAATAACCAACTCCTGATCCATACTGTTAGTCGTGAAAAAAAAAACTATCGTGTACATAGAGGCCCTGTGTAAAAAGATAACTGCCAAGGAAAAGATCAAAAACATTTATTTCAAGGATACAAAGTTTTTATGGTCATGTACAGTGTACAGTGCAATTCTTATTTGATTAACTTGAATGTCTCCACAGACTAGACGATTAAACAAATAAAGCAGCGCAACATTACAATAACTAATAACAAATAAACAAAGCTCACGAGTACTATTACAGTATTTATATCATTTATTTAAACTTAATTTTACCAGGTAAATTAACTACAAAGCAGTTACCACTGCTTTACCTGCTTCTCGGGAGAAATAGCAGATATACGTCATGTATGTGACTAAATTCTTAAGCCAATAAGGGCAAAGTTGTGTCGTAATGGAGGCGGATCCAGTTTGTGCAGCCGGTTAAAGACACTACGGGCATGTAAATGGAGAACGAAATTATAGTTATAATTCGGCGTGTTCGCGAAAACGACTTCATTTATTTTCTTATTGATTTATCGACAGACCATCATACTTTTTAGACGTTATAATAACAACACTCTATTGATCCCCAAAGAGAGAAATTCTCTCCTTGCCTGCCCCCTCTTACTGTCCATGATACACAAGCACATATGTAGAAAAACGTCAGCTTGGAAGCCAAGGCTGGACTTAACCTACTCTATTCTGGTATTCTGTTCTCCCAAGTAAGGCATCCCAAGTTCGAATCCAACTTCCGACAAAAGTTCTTCAATCGCTACAGCACAATTTGAGCCACTGATCGGCTTTAATTGCTTTGTTTTATTTTTGCGTTTCAGGCAAAACTACATAACACTTAAAGACACTACGGGCATGTAAATGGAGAACGAAATTATAGTTATAGCGAATCTCCTACACACAATACCAAGGTTACCGAACTTTGGTCAGCTGGCCGGAGTGAGACGTTCAATTCCCGTAAGATTTCTTTGCGCCAGCCTGAGAGTCTGAAAACACGTCACACCAGATGCATGAGAGATGGAAACCTGGGATATTCAGTCGAATCAGATCAAATATGATGCTAAGTTAGTACTAAGTTAAAATATGTTCCGCACTTGTAACATGCACCCATGATTTGGAACAGCAGCATACCTGTCAAGGTTTGGATTTGAAAATAAAGGAAATTTTCCGGCACCCGCCGTGAGCCATCCGCAACCAGGCTCCAGTATCCCTTACATTTTAAGACAGGAAATATAAAATAATATAAATATATAAAATATATAAAATATATTTTTGGCCACAACCGGGATTCGAACCCCGGTCTCCCGTGTGAAAGGCGGCGATCTTACCACTACACTATCCAGCAACTATATAATATAAGGGAGATTTACGGGAAAATACTAATACGGGAGGACGGCGGGAAAGAGAAGTAAAATACGGTAGTTTCCCGGCCAAAACGGGAGACTTGACAGCTATGGCTGTCTCTGGCCACGCCCCCTACAGTCGGTCCGGCCCCTGTTCGCGTGTTCGCGAAAACGACTTCATTTATTTTCTTATTGATTTATCGACAGACTTTTTAGACGTTATAATAACAACACTCTATTGATCCCCCTCTTACTGTCCATGATACACAATGACGAGACACATGTTCACTAATGACGAGAACTATTCTATTTTTCATGCCGGGGGTCCTTCAAATCTTACATTTACAAATCTTGTTCTTGTTCTCTGCTTTCTCCTTTCTCGTTCCCGTAGATATATATTATTATACGGAGATTTACGGAGTCTTCAAAGACGGTCCGGCTCCAGCTCAAGGATCACTGTTGCTGTGGTGTAGATCAGCTGATCTGTAGTAGTCTTCTACGTACATCTTCTAGTAGACCTTCTGAGGGTACTTCACGCATTCTTGGTCGGAGGGTCCAGGTTTCCAGCTTAGCTTATTTCTTATTTCTCAGGTCAGCTGCTCTTGTTTGGGATGTGCTTGACCGGCGTATACGACAGCGTGTACCAGTTCCCACTAATATCCAACAACTTCGCACAGCCATTGAAGAGGAGTGGACCAACATTCCACAGGCCACAATTGACAATCTGATAAACTCTATGCGAAGAAGATGTGTTGCATTGCATGAGGCAAATGGTGGTCACACCAGATACTGACCGGTTCTGAGTCCCCAGACCCCCAATAAAGCAAAAAACTGCACATTCCAGGGTGGCCTTTTATTGTGGGCAGTATAAGGTACACCTGTGCACTACCCATGATGTCAGATCAGCATCTTGATGTGGCACACCTGTGAGGTGGGATGGATTATCTCAGCAAAGCAGAAGTGCTCACTATCACACATTTAGACTGATTTGTGAGAAATGTTTGAGAGAAATGGTAATATTGTGTATCTGGAATGAATTGTAGGTCTTTAAGTCCATCTCATGAAAAATGGGAGCAGAAACAAGAGTGTTGCGTTTATATTTTTGTTCAGTATAGAATAAGCCCAGATTTATGTTTATTCAGTGGAGATAAGTACAACCTCTAAAGATAGGCCTACACCCGTTTTGGCAGTGTCTCCGGATCCCATGACAAATAATGCCTTCAGTACATCCTCCTCAACCCACACTGAAAGCAGAAGTGCTATGGGCTTTGCAAACGGTTTGCCGACATCACTCCTATACGTCCAATGATGACATTCACACCGTCTCCAGGGTGATGTTCCCTGACTCGCAGGGTCACTTGTGGTAAAGATAAAACCGCTTTTCTTGCGCGATTTGGACTCGCTCCATATATTAAAAGGGAGCTTCGTTGTCATGTTTGACGTAAGTATGAACAGGACCATCAAAAGAAAACAACTGGATGTGCATGTCAGGTATTGGGTGAATTATGAGAATGGCTCTCGAGTGCAGTCCTGGTTCTGGGATCACAGTACATGAGCCACTCCACCGCTGAAGACTTACTGGAGAAGTTTAAGGTAAGCCATTCAATAACATTTAAACTCATTAACGAACCCATGATTTTTAAATATCCATGGTTTATCTTTACATGTGTTTAAATGGGAGAACCATATTTATTGGTAAGCATATTTTAAAGATTTTATTGCTGCTTCATGGCTTTTGCTGCAAAAAAAATAGTTCATTGAGGAAATAGAATGTTTAAGTGTTGTGTAGCAACATGTACAGCTGTTGTACAGGCAAAAACTCTGGCTCAGTCCAAAGGAGGTGGATATAGGAATGGCTGTCATCAAGGTGGGACTTCTGTGAATTCACTGGTATCTTTACATACAAATGTATCAAACAATTGTGAAGTAAAAAATATGTGAATAACATGGAGTTTGAGCTGGTTTGATATGTACAGCTGAGGTAGTGTTAACCTTGGGCTGAGTGTGCAGAAAGATTCTGGAAATTTGACAAACCATCTTTTTGTCAGAGACAGTCAGGAGCCAAAGGCAGTGGAAGTGACCTTGGTGTCCTTCAGATTAAAAAAAATTGCCAGATTGTGCTCTCAAAAATGTGCAAAAAGGCCTTGGATAAATGCCCTCTGAAGTACTCGATTGTACATGAGATGACGTGCTTGGACCCAAACAAAATGCACACCAGCCAGATAACTGCCAGCAGAAAAGGAGAAATCTCATGCAGAAGTTTGCGCAGGAGAATCGGTTGGCAGGCAGGATATCTGCTGGTAAATCATAGGATAAGAATAGGATAGTTCAGAATATTATTTTTAAATTATGCTTTTCTTTTTTCACATCTAACTGAATCAGGGACGGATTACAAACCGGGTTAGCGGGGCCGCTGCCCAGGGGCCCTTGGGGTGCAGGGGGCCCGTGGGCCCCAAGCCCAAAACAATTTGCAACGCTTATCAGCAATGTATTTTCGTTTGTCTATTTTAGAGGGCCTACATTCTTTGATCCTCTGCCTACAAGGTCCCCTGACCCTATAGGGAGGGTGTTTGGCTGCCAAGGGCCCTTGACTTGTGGTGGTTGTGGTGGTGGTGCAGGTGGTGGTGGTGGGGGGGGGCCTCGCGAACGTTTTACCCAGGGGCCCACACAACCCATAATCCGTCCCTGAACTGAATAGTGTTAACACGTAGATTTTAGCAGTATTTAGAAGACCGACTCTTGGTGTTTGAAAAGAAGCATCAGCCCAGTTATATTTTCTTTGATGAGCCTAGAGATATCTCAAGATTAAATTAAAATGATTGCACATTTATGGTATCATAGGAAAATTGGGTTATAAATCACTTTCCTATTCTACATGTGATTCTGTGTATTGACATTGTTGATCTGCATCTAATCTACTGTAATTAATGTAATTACAGGTGATGCAATATCCCAGCAGTCTGATAATCACCTGCACAATGAGGCAAAAGGCTTGGATTTTATATCCTTCATTCCTTCAGCACCATCCAAAGTTGATGTCTTTTTACATCAAAAAGTTAGTGGGCCTTATCCTGACCTCTGGATGTTCTGCAAGAACTTGCTGCTGCTGTCCTATGGGCAAGCCGAAGTGGAACGAATAGAGGTGGAGACCTGCAACTTATCAGAGGAAACAGTTGTTGCACAGAGGCTTATATGCGACCATGTCAGAGTGTGTGGGGGAGCAACCAAAGCGCCTCTGACCAAAGGTGAAAGATGAGCGAAAAGCAAAAAAGAAAACTTGAGGAACTCAAGAGGAAGAGAGTCTCACTGGAAAGTGTATGTGAGAGTTTACAAAAGGATGCTGAGCACATGGCAGAGGAAGCAGAGAGTGCTGCTGGAACCAAAAGGGCAACATTACTTACCAAGTCCAATACTCTGAGCCGACGAGCGAAGGAGGAGAAAGAGCAGTTGGTGGTCTTAAATGCAGATACTGAAGAATAGGCTACTGAACTGTGACTCCTAACACATCAAGAGTGAATCGGTGGAAACAAAAATATTTAGGTTCTTTGCATTTTTGGAGTATTTTACTTTCTGTGCCTGTTTGTACATTGTTCACAGCCATAATACTTTATAATTACAAGGTAGTTTTATGTTAGAGCTCTTGCTCCAATAAATATGTGCCTTGTAATTAACTAAATTCTAGGCTATTCAGTTTTTTTTGCCCTCGTGATGGTCGTGGGTTGTGAAAAAAGCCTTCTTCTTAGGGGTACCGCTGGGGCCAGCCGGGCGTATGTCGTGGCTTCAGTGAGTACTTATGTTTGTCATGCTGCCTGTGTACTTTATAGCGGCACAACATATTTCTGCAAATTGCATGCGTCAAATTGTCTGTCTCTCTTAAAAAATATGAAGTGTCACCAAAATTTTAAACGGGGAATCAATCTCAATGAAAAATATTCGTCAAGTAACGTTTCTAAAATAATATAGACATACTAATAATTATATATTAATAAATCGGATGAACGATGCATCCCAAATTGTATCCGCTGCGCACTTCTTAATCAGGGCAATCGCATCGTGGAGGTTTCTGCAGACGCCCAAAAAGACTTACTTAAGAAAACTGTTGCATGATAATTTGTACCATTTTCAAGGGTGGGGGGCGTGCAGTAGATGCCCCCTTTATTTTTGTGCTTCTGCCGTTCAAACCGAGCAGCACTGAGTTTGTCATGGCACCTGACGCCAAATCTACTGCTTAGCTGCTACAGACAGAACTATCTTCAAATCACCACTAGGGGGTGTCAATGCTGCAGCTTCGTTCTATGGTTGATCTTTTTCAAAGACAGTTTTTTTTCTCTCTCTCCACATAATCAACTTAACTGATTAGCGTGCTTTCATAGTAATGGTTTTTAATCCGTGTTAATCTTCTGAACAATGACTAGTAAAGGTTCTATGAGGTTGTCCTACTTACTATGGATTTTAAGTTTTTTATCAAGGTGTTAAAACGTACCACAGTTGCCAGTCCTGTGTTTTATGTCTAGCAATTTGTACAGTTTCTTCAGTATAAACACATGCCATGATCTGTGAGAATCTCCTCCAGAACTCTGCATTTCCTCAAGATCTTTTTGTAATATTGCATCATGGCACTGCTCAGAACAACACAGATGGTGCATAACAACACAAGGGAGTACAAGACAACATGGTGCAGAAACAGTGCGATACAAAGCAGGACAAAACTGGATGATACGTGGTCAGTGGTGGATAAAGTGCAGTAACAGCTGTACAGTGCAGCTGCCGTGGAAATGACTGTTACAGGGGATGCAAAAGCTGCAGGTTTGAATTGTTTGGCGAATGAAGCTGTTCATGAATCTGCTAGTCAGTGTTTGTGGATGGTGGTCAGAGTCCTGGATTATAGACTGAACCTTGTTACTGTGGCAGTTAAAGTACAGCTGGTCAATGGAGGGCAGTTCAGTGCGAATGATGTTCTTAACAGACTTCGCAATGTACTGCCTTCCTGTCATGTGGCTCCACCATACCATAGTACTACTGTAAGAACTAGGGATGTAACGATACATTCAACTCACCATTTGATACGATTCACGATTCTGAGTTCACGATACAATTTTCTCATTTTTTGCAGAATGAGCTGCAGACAAATATATTCAAAAATATTCTTATATTTATCTTTCTGAACTGTTGACACTGTTGTGAACAGTGCAACTGAATTTGAATAAAATACTGTTGAAAAAAATCCCAAATCAAAATAAGTAAATAAAAAAAAATAAATCAAATAAATAAGCTAAGGTTTGCATGTGCAGCTTTTTAGCGTGCTTTGCCCTTTTAATAATCTTCACTCAGCTCACGGTGGTGCCAGTGGACCTGTTTGTGTATGTTATCAGTCTATTACAATGTTTGCATGCAGTTTATGTCTTGTCTGTGCTTTTCTCGCTGTTTCCTCCTCGTTTGTGATTACCGGAAAGCTAATATGCTGCCACACCGCCAATTGAAGATCGGGCGGTGCGTCCATCCATCCATTTTCTGAAACCACTTAATCCCAACTGAGATCGCGGGGGAGACCGGAGCCTATCCCGGGAACAAGGGGCGCAGACAGGAACCAAGCCCAGGCAGTCACCTACACACCGCAGGTCGCACACACTCACACAACTACAGGGCCAATTTAGACTCACCAGTCAACCTATCCTGCATGCTTTTGGACCGTGGGAGGAACCTGGAGTCCCCGGCGAAAACGGGGAGAGCATGCGAACTCCACACAGAAAGGGCCCTGGACCGAAGCCAGCACTAACCACTGTGCCGTCCTCAGTTTCAAATTCATTCATCATCTCGCGTTCGCTCAAAACCAAAAACTGACGTACGATGTCGACGTGATACGCAGTGACATCTGACGTCAAACTCACATTGTGAAATCAAATGTAATATTACACCAGTTTTTCTGTTAAAGTACTGTGAAGTACTCCTACAATAGTGATTCATTTTCCACATCAGCCGGTTTAAATCTTCATGCATTTGCACCGATTTTTAACTGATTTGTGATTCATCATTACATGCCAGGGCCAGCAGCTCTGCATGGCTCGACCCTCATAAACATTCTCCACACATGCTGTTCAGGCAGTGGCCACAGAAATTCCCCCAGTGAACTTTATGCTTTCTGTCGGAGAGTATGCTGTGTTCTGGCCTTAAACCCTGCATACTACTTTGCAGACTTTGATCCTCTTAACAACAATTGGCATTTCTGGTGGCTGAATATCCATCCATCCGTCATCCAACTGCATGCTTAAAAGCTGTGAATAATAGTAATAATTCTTAAAATTGCAACTATCTAGAATTTCAGCCTAGTTACTCAGCTAAATTACTATTTAAACCTAGAATAATTTCTATAAGGGGCGGCATGGTGGTGCAGTGGTTAGCACTGTCGCCTCACACCTCTGGGACCCGGGTTCGTGTCTCCGCCTGGGTCACATGTGTGTGGAGTTTGCATGTTCTCCCCATGTCGTTGTGGGGTTTCCTCTGGGTACTCCGGTTTCCCCCCACAGTCCAAAAACATGCTGGGGCTAATTGGAGTTGCTGAATTGCCCGTAGGTGTGTGTGTGTGAGTGGATGGTGTGTGAGTGTGCCCTGCGATGGGCTGGCCCCCCATCCTGGGTTGTTCCCTGCCTCGTGCCCATTGATTCTGGGATAGGCTCCGGACCCCCCGCGACCCAATAGGATAAGCGGTTTGGAAAATGGATGGATGGATAATTTCTATATGTGTGATAGAATCAAAAAATATTTTGTTTTACATATAAATCTTCACAAGGTGTATTACACATGGTATTCCCCAGACACCGCCACCCCAACAGATGCTTTGTTTGTTAAGACAATAGCTCAGAAAGTGGTTGATCGATCTTTTGCAGCTTTTACCAAGGTTTGTACAAGCCAAAATTAAATTTTGAAACGGATCCCTGCCACACCCTGCCCTCCTGAACCTCCCGTTTCCTCCCTAGTGTGGTATAACGTGCCATGCCTGTTCCGCGTTTGTTTTACCTCTCCTTCCTGCCCTTGTGTTACTCATTTCAGGTGCCTCTAGTTTGCTCCCTGCTTAGCCTTGTATAAATGTGCTTCTCAGTCCTGCCTTTAATGTTGCTGCTGCTGTTTGCCTGTGTGTTCTTCCCTGCTTATGATTCCCCCGTGATCCAGTTGTGATCCAGTTGTCTTCATATCATGTATTCACATTCCTCAGCTGAGAGTGAACAAAGTTCTGTGGAAAGTATCTGACTACAGATAGACTTTCACCCAGTTCTCTGCGGGAGCTCTGATTACAGAGTGACTCCCCGACTACTTCTGAAGCCCTTCCTTAAGTATCCAGACCAGGTGATGGCATGTTTCTGAAGACTGACTAATTTCGGTCAATGGTTAATTTTAGGGGCATTGCTGACCTTGGTTCTCAAGTCCCCAGCCAATCAGATCACTTTAGGGGGTGGTTGTAATTCCCTTGTTCTACCATGAGAGAATCTCTCTCAGTTTGGTGGGTTGAGCCGAAGTTTCTGTATTTCTCTTAGGAAAAGCTATACTGCCTTAAATCTGAGAGTATAATACTCCTCGTCTCATGCCTATTCAAACGAGACCAAACATGCGTGTATTTGTCCCTAACATCTATGTGTGCTGAGTTATCCTGTTTATAGTGGAAAAGGTGTCTGTGTCTGGAGGCTGACAGCTGTTGTTGCTGTGGATTGATTGTGGAACTCTGGTCACTCCGGGGGTGAAAGGTCTTGCTTTTTCTGTGCTGCTCCAGTTATTCCTATCCAGTCTCTCAGGAGCCGGCAGGCCTTTGCCTTCCTTAAAAGGGGTGGTTTGACGAGTTGAGTCCAGTCTTGCCTGGGCCAGCGGAGCTCTGAAATAGACTGATGCAGGCTGATCAGAGTTGGGGCCTGCAGGACCTATAAGTTTTATGTCCTTACAGAATGTAAGTGGCATCATACTAAACTAGTGGTGTTCGAACTAGCATGGAAAGAGGCTATGGGTAGCTACAAAAAGGCTCTTAGTGCCGCCAAATCATCTAGTATCTATCAGAACTAATTGAAATAAACAAAAATAATCCTAGATTCCTATTTACTATGGTGTCCAAGCTGACTAATAACCAGACCACTGGTTATTTTCCAGTGACGACTTTATGAAACTTTTTGACCAAAAATATGCTCAATTAAACAGAACATTTTGAATATTGAATATTGGTTAACCAGTCAGAACTGATGTACTTAATTTTATCTTCAAATTCATCTACTTGTATGCTAGAACCTGTTCCATCAAAATTATTCAGCGATGCTCCCAGCATTGATTGAACCGCTACTAGCAATAGTTAAACTAAAACATATAATCATATTACCCCAATTTTATCTTCACTGCACTGGCTGCCAGTTAGATTTCGTGTTGACTACAAAACACTGCTCTTAACCTATAAAGCTGTAAATGGTCTTGCACCGCAGTATGTGAGTGACCTCATTTGCGTTCCGAATCATACACTTAGATGACGAGATGGAGGTATTCTATCCGTACCCAGAATAAAGAACATTACCTTTGGGGGAAGAGCATTTGCTCATAAAGCACCACAGCTATGGAATAAACTTCCTATTAGTGTTCGGAACTCAGACACAATCTCTGCTTTTAAGTCAAGGCTTAAGATGTACCTCTTTCGCCAGTCTTTTGGATAGTTAAATCTTCTTTTCTAAGGTGAATGGGAAATCTGGAGGTTCATAGTTATTTGAGATTGAAGGGGAAAGGGGGGATTGGTGCTGTCGTCCTGCCACTCTCGCCGATCACTTAAGCTGTGGATGGGAGGTGGCTTGACGCCAAAACCTCTGTAAACCCTCATGCCTGTGCTTCCTTCCAGGTCACTCTTTTAGGCAGGCTGTCATAGTTGCTTTAGTCCTGCCGGTTAGGTGTAGGGCAATAACTCTTCTCCATCTTCTCTTTTTCGAGCTGATACCGAGCCGACTACACCGTGTGAACCCGCACCTGGACTCCTGGATATAACTACATGAAACCAACTGGGACTTTATAACTATATGAACTCTAATGAATGTCAATGTAAATGCAGTTTCATGCTCCTTGGTCGCCCAGAGGAGGATGGGGTCCCCTTCTGAGTCTAGGTTCCACTCAAGGTTTCTTCCTGCTAGAGGGAGTTTCCTTGCCACTGTCGCCTCAGGCTTTTAAATATAAATATAAATATATAAAATATATAAAATATATTTTTGGCCACAACCGGGATTCGAACCCCGGTCTCCCGTGTGAAAGGCGGCGATCTTACCACTACACTATCCAGCAACTATATAATATAAGGGAGATTTACGGGAAAATACTAATACGGGAGGACGGCGGGAAAGAGAAGTAAAATACGGTAGTTTCCCGGCCAAAACGGGAGGCTCCAGTATCCCTTACATTTTAAGACAGGAAATATAAAATAATATAAATTATATAAAATATAATATAAATATAAATATAAATATATATAAAATATATTTTTGGCCACAACCGGGATTCGAACCCCGGTCTCCCGTGTGAAAGGCGGCGATCTTACCACTACACTATCCAGCAACTATATAATATAAGGGAGATTTACGGGAAAATACTAATACGGGAGGACGGCGGGAAAGAGAAGTAAAATACGGTAGTTTCCCGGCCAAAACGGGAGGCTCCAGTATCCCTTACATTTTAAGACAGGAAATATAAAATAATATAAATTATATAAAATATAATATAAATATAAATATAAATATATAAAATATATAAAATATATTTTTGGCCACAACCGGGATTCGAACCCCGGTCTCCCGTGTGAAAGGCGGCGATCTTACCACTACACTATCCAGCAACTATATAATATAATATAATAAAATACTAATACGGGAGGACGGCGGGAAAGAGAAGTAAAATACGGTAGTTTCCCGGCCAAAACGGGAGACTTGACAGCTATGGCTGTCTCTGGCCACGCCCCCTACAGTCGGTCCGGCCCCTGTTCGCGTGTTCGCGAAAACGACTTCATTTATTTTCTTATTGATTTATCGACAGACGTTATAATAACAACACTCTATTGATTACTGTCCATGATACAGAGACACATGTTCGAGAACTATTCTATCGAGAACTAATGACGAGAACTATTCTCTTATTATTAAATTATTTTATTATTATTATTATTATTTTTATCTTTCTCCTTTCTCCCGTAGATATATATTATTATACGGAGATTTACGGAGTCTTCAAAGACGGTCCGGCTCCAGGATCACTGTTGCTGTGGTGTAGATCAGCTGATCTGTAGTAGTCTTCTACGTACATCTTCTAGTAGACCTTCTGAGGGTACTTCACGCATTCTTGGTCCAGCTTAGCTTATTTCTTATTTCTCAGGTCAGCTGCTCTTGTATTCAGCCTACTAGTCTCTCTTGTATTCAGCCTACTAATATATATGGGGCTTGGTACCCAATCTCGGAATGTGGGGATGATGATATCTCCCCCCTGACCTGTCGTCCTGGCTCCCCCTTGTCGTAGCAATCGTGTTGTACCTCATCAATCTCTAGTTGTGATAGCAGTTGTTTCTGGCCACAACCGGGATTCGAACCCCGGTCTCCCGTGTGAAAGGCGGCGATCTTACCACTACACTATCCAGCAACTATATAATATAATATATATATATATATATTATAAGGGAGATTTACGGGAAAATAATACGGGAGGACGGCGGGAAAGAGAAGTAAAATACGGTAGTTTCCCGGCCAAAACGGGAGGCTCCAGTATCCCTTACATTTTAAGACAGGAAATATAAAATAATATAAATTATATAAAATATAATATAAATATAAATATAAATATATAAAATATATAAAATATATTTTTGGCCACAACCGGGATTCGAACCCCGGTCTCCCGTGTGAAAGGCGGCGATCTTACCACTACACTATCCAGCAACTATATAATATAAGGGAGATTTACGGGAAAATACTAATACGGGAGGACGGCGGGAAAGAGAAGTAAAATACGGTAGTTTCCCGGCCAAAACGGGAGGCTCCAGTATCCCTTACATTTTAAGACAGGAAATATAAAATAATATAAATTATATAAAATATAATATAAATATAAATATAAATATATAAAATATATAAAATATATTTTTGGCCACAACCGGGATTCGAATTTGCAACGCTTATCAGCAATGTATTTTCGTTTGTCTATTTTAGAGGGCCTACATTCTTTGATCCTCTGCCTACAAGGTCCCCTGACCCTATAGGGAGGGTGTTTGGCTGCCAAGGGCCCTTGACTTGTGGTGGTTGTGGTGGTGGTGCAGGTGGTGGTGGTGGGGGGGGGCCTCGCGAACGTTTTACCCAGGGGCCCACACAACCCATAATCCGTCCCTGAACTGAATAGTGTTAACACGTAGATTTTAGCAGTATTTAGAAGACCGACTCTTGGTGTTTGAAAAGAAGCATCAGCCCAGTTATATTTTCTTTGATGAGCCTAGAGATATCTCAAGATTAAATTAAAATGATTGCACATTTATGGTATCATAGGAAAATTGGGTTATAAATCACTTTCCTATTCTACATGTGATTCTGTGTATTGACATTGTTGATCTGCATCTAATCTACTGTAATTAATGTAATTACAGGTGATGCAATATCCCAGCAGTCTGATAATCACCTGCACAATGAGGCAAAAGGCTTGGATTTTATATCCTTCATTCCTTCAGCACCATCCAAAGTTGATGTCTTTTTACATCAAAAAGTTAGTGGGCCTTATCCTGACCTCTGGATGTTCTGCAAGAACTTGCTGCTGCTGTCCTATGGGCAAGCCGAAGTGGAACGAATAGAGGTGGAGACCTGCAACTTATCAGAGGAAACAGTTGTTGCACAGAGGCTTATATGCGACCATGTCAGAGTGTGTGGGGGAGCAACCAAAGCGCCTCTGACCAAAGGTGAAAGATGAGCGAAAAGCAAAAAAGAAAACTTGAGGAACTCAAGAGGAAGAGAGTCTCACTGGAAAGTGTATGTGAGAGTTTACAAAAGGATGCTGAGCACATGGCAGAGGAAGCAGAGAGTGCTGCTGGAACCAAAAGGGCAACATTACTTACCAAGTCCAATACTCTGAGCCGACGAGCGAAGGAGGAGAAAGAGCAGTTGGTGGTCTTAAATGCAGATACTGAAGAATAGGCTACTGAACTGTGACTCCTAACACATCAAGAGTGAATCGGTGGAAACAAAAATATTTAGGTTCTTTGCATTTTTGGAGTATTTTACTTTCTGTGCCTGTTTGTACATTGTTCACAGCCATAATACTTTATAATTACAAGGTAGTTTTATGTTAGAGCTCTTGCTCCAATAAATATGTGCCTTGTAATTAACTAAATTCTAGGCTATTCAGTTTTTTTTGCCCTCGTGATGGTCGTGGGTTGTGAAAAAAGCCTTCTTCTTAGGGGTACCGCTGGGGCCAGCCGGGCGTATGTCGTGGCTTCAGTGAGTACTTATGTTTGTCATGCTGCCTGTGTACTTTATAGCGGCACAACATATTTCTGCAAATTGCATGCGTCAAATTGTCTGTCTCTCTTAAAAAATATGAAGTGTCACCAAAATTTTAAACGGGGAATCAATCTCAATGAAAAATATTCGTCAAGTAACGTTTCTAAAATAATATAGACATACTAATAATTATATATTAATAAATCGGATGAACGATGCATCCCAAATTGTATCCGCTGCGCACTTCTTAATCAGGGCAATCGCATCGTGGAGGTTTCTGCAGACGCCCAAAAAGACTTACTTAAGAAAACTGTTGCATGATAATTTGTACCATTTTCAAGGGTGGGGGGCGTGCAGTAGATGCCCCCTTTATTTTTGTGCTTCTGCCGTTCAAACCGAGCAGCACTGAGTTTGTCATGGCACCTGACGCCAAATCTACTGCTTAGCTGCTACAGACAGAACTATCTTCAAATCACCACTAGGGGGTGTCAATGCTGCAGCTTCGTTCTATGGTTGATCTTTTTCAAAGACAGTTTTTTTTCTCTCTCTCCACATAATCAACTTAACTGATTAGCGTGCTTTCATAGTAATGGTTTTTAATCCGTGTTAATCTTCTGAACAATGACTAGTAAAGGTTCTATGAGGTTGTCCTACTTACTATGGATTTTAAGTTTTTTATCAAGGTGTTAAAACGTACCACAGTTGCCAGTCCTGTGTTTTATGTCTAGCAATTTGTACAGTTTCTTCAGTATAAACACATGCCATGATCTGTGAGAATCTCCTCCAGAACTCTGCATTTCCTCAAGATCTTTTTGTAATATTGCATCATGGCACTGCTCAGAACAACACAGATGGTGCATAACAACACAAGGGAGTACAAGACAACATGGTGCAGAAACAGTGCGATACAAAGCAGGACAAAACTGGATGATACGTGGTCAGTGGTGGATAAAGTGCAGTAACAGCTGTACAGTGCAGCTGCCGTGGAAATGACTGTTACAGGGGATGCAAAAGCTGCAGGTTTGAATTGTTTGGCGAATGAAGCTGTTCATGAATCTGCTAGTCAGTGTTTGTGGATGGTGGTCAGAGTCCTGGATTATAGACTGAACCTTGTTACTGTGGCAGTTAAAGTACAGCTGGTCAATGGAGGGCAGTTCAGTGCGAATGATGTTCTTAACAGACTTCGCAATGTACTGCCTTCCTGTCATGTGGCTCCACCATACCATAGTACTACTGTAAGAACTAGGGATGTAACGATACATTCAACTCACCATTTGATACGATTCACGATTCTGAGTTCACGATACAATTTTCTCATTTTTTGCAGAATGAGCTGCAGACAAATATATTCAAAAATATTCTTATATTTATCTTTCTGAACTGTTGACACTGTTGTGAACAGTGCAACTGAATTTGAATAAAATACTGTTGAAAAAAATCCCAAATCAAAATAAGTAAATAAAAAAAAATAAATCAAATAAATAAGCTAAGGTTTGCATGTGCAGCTTTTTAGCGTGCTTTGCCCTTTTAATAATCTTCACTCAGCTCACGGTGGTGCCAGTGGACCTGTTTGTGTATGTTATCAGTCTATTACAATGTTTGCATGCAGTTTATGTCTTGTCTGTGCTTTTCTCGCTGTTTCCTCCTCGTTTGTGATTACCGGAAAGCTAATATGCTGCCACACCGCCAATTGAAGATCGGGCGGTGCGTCCATCCATCCATTTTCTGAAACCACTTAATCCCAACTGAGATCGCGGGGGAGACCGGAGCCTATCCCGGGAACAAGGGGCGCAGACAGGAACCAAGCCCAGGCAGTCACCTACACACCGCAGGTCGCACACACTCACACAACTACAGGGCCAATTTAGACTCACCAGTCAACCTATCCTGCATGCTTTTGGACCGTGGGAGGAACCTGGAGTCCCCGGCGAAAACGGGGAGAGCATGCGAACTCCACACAGAAAGGGCCCTGGACCGAAGCCAGCACTAACCACTGTGCCGTCCTCAGTTTCAAATTCATTCATCATCTCGCGTTCGCTCAAAACCAAAAACTGACGTACGATGTCGACGTG
Organism: Brienomyrus brachyistius; assembly: GCF_023856365.1. Lineage (NCBI taxonomy): Eukaryota > Metazoa > Chordata > Actinopteri > Osteoglossiformes > Mormyridae > Brienomyrus > Brienomyrus brachyistius. Next base: position 76,581 of record NW_026042747.1, read on the forward strand.
ATACGCAGTGACATCTGACGTCAAACTCACATTGTGAAATCAAATGTAATATTACACCAGTTTTTCTGTTAAAGTACTGTGAAGTACTCCTACAATAGTGATTCATTTTCCACATCAGCCGGTTTAAATCTTCATGCATTTGCACCGATTTTTAACTGATTTGTGATTCATCATTACATGCCAGGGCCAGCAGCTCTGCATGGCTCGACCCTCATAAACATTCTCCACACATGCTGTTCAGGCAGTGGCCACAGAAATTCCCCCAGTGAACTTTATGCTTTCTGTCGGAGAGTATGCTGTGTTCTGGCCTTAAACCCTGCATACTACTTTGCAGACTTTGATCCTCTTAACAACAATTGGCATTTCTGGTGGCTGAATATCCATCCATCCGTCATCCAACTGCATGCTTAAAAGCTGTGAATAATAGTAATAATTCTTAAAATTGCAACTATCTAGAATTTCAGCCTAGTTACTCAGCTAAATTACTATTTAAACCTAGAATAATTTCTATAAGGGGCGGCATGGTGGTGCAGTGGTTAGCACTGTCGCCTCACACCTCTGGGACCCGGGTTCGTGTCTCCGCCTGGGTCACATGTGTGTGGAGTTTGCATGTTCTCCCCATGTCGTTGTGGGGTTTCCTCTGGGTACTCCGGTTTCCCCCCACAGTCCAAAAACATGCTGGGGCTAATTGGAGTTGCTGAATTGCCCGTAGGTGTGTGTGTGTGAGTGGATGGTGTGTGAGTGTGCCCTGCGATGGGCTGGCCCCCCATCCTGGGTTGTTCCCTGCCTCGTGCCCATTGATTCTGGGATAGGCTCCGGACCCCCCGCGACCCAATAGGATAAGCGGTTTGGAAAATGGATGGCTGGATAATTTCTATATGTGTGATAGAATCAAAAAATATTTTGTTTTACATATAAATCTTCACAAGGTGTATTACACATGGTATTCCCCAGACACCGCCACCCCAACAGATGCTTTGTTTGTTAAGACAATAGCTCAGAAAGTGGTTGATCGATCTTTTGCAGCTTTTACCAAGGTTTGTACAAGCCAAAATTAAATTTTGAAACGGATCCCTGCCACACCCTGCCCTCCTGAACCTCCCGTTTCCTCCCTAGTGTGGTATAACGTGCCATGCCTGTTCCGCGTTTGTTTTACCTCTCCTTCCTGCCCTTGTGTTACTCATTTCAGGTGCCTCTAGTTTGCTCCCTGCTTAGCCTTGTATAAATGTGCTTCTCAGTCCTGCCTTTAATGTTGCTGCTGCTGTTTGCCTGTGTGTTCTTCCCTGCTTATGATTCCCCCGTGATCCAGTTGTGATCCAGTTGTCTTCATATCATGTATTCACATTCCTCAGCTGAGAGTGAACAAAGTTCTGTGGAAAGTATCTGACTACAGATAGACTTTCACCCAGTTCTCTGCGGGAGCTCTGATTACAGAGTGACTCCCCGACTACTTCTGAAGCCCTTCCTTAAGTATCCAGACCAGGTGATGGCATGTTTCTGAAGACTGACTAATTTCGGTCAATGGTTAATTTTAGGGGCATTGCTGACCTTGGTTCTCAAGTCCCCAGCCAATCAGATCACTTTAGGGGGTGGTTGTAATTCCCTTGTTCTACCATGAGAGAATCTCTCTCAGTTTGGTGGGTTGAGCCGAAGTTTCTGTATTTCTCTTAGGAAAAGCTATACTGCCTTAAATCTGAGAGTATAATACTCCTCGTCTCATGCCTATTCAAACGAGACCAAACATGCGTGTATTTGTCCCTAACATCTATGTGTGCTGAGTTATCCTGTTTATAGTGGAAAAGGTGTCTGTGTCTGGAGGCTGACAGCTGTTGTTGCTGTGGATTGATTGTGGAACTCTGGTCACTCCGGGGGTGAAAGGTCTTGCTTTTTCTGTGCTGCTCCAGTTATTCCTATCCAGTCTCTCAGGAGCCGGCAGGCCTTTGCCTTCCTTAAAAGGGGTGGTTTGACGAGTTGAGTCCAGTCTTGCCTGGGCCAGCGGAGCTCTGAAATAGACTGATGCAGGCTGATCAGAGTTGGGGCCTGCAGGACCTATAAGTTTTATGTCCTTACAGAATGTAAGTGGCATCATACTAAACTAGTGGTGTTCGAACTAGCATGGAAAGAGGCTATGGGTAGCTACAAAAAGGCTCTTAGTGCCGCCAAATCATCTAGTATCTATCAGAACTAATTGAAATAAACAAAAATAATCCTAGATTCCTATTTACTATGGTGTCCAAGCTGACTAATAACCAGACCACTGGTTATTTTCCAGTGACGACTTTATGAAACTTTTTGACCAAAAATATGCTCAATTAAACAGAACATTTTGAATATTGAATATTGGTTAACCAGTCAGAACTGATGTACTTAATTTTATCTTCAAATTCATCTACTTGTATGCTAGAACCTGTTCCATCAAAATTATTCAGCGATGCTCCCAGCATTGATTGAACCGCTACTAGCAATAGTTAAACTAAAACATATAATCATATTACCCCAATTTTATCTTCACTGCACTGGCTGCCAGTTAGATTTCGTGTTGACTACAAAACACTGCTCTTAACCTATAAAGCTGTAAATGGTCTTGCACCGCAGTATGTGAGTGACCTCATTTGCGTTCCGAATCATACACTTAGATGACGAGATGGAGGTATTCTATCCGTACCCAGAATAAAGAACATTACCTTTGGGGGAAGAGCATTTGCTCATAAAGCACCACAGCTATGGAATAAACTTCCTATTAGTGTTCGGAACTCAGACACAATCTCTGCTTTTAAGTCAAGGCTTAAGATGTACCTCTTTCGCCAGTCTTTTGGATAGTTAAATCTTCTTTTCTAAGGTGAATGGGAAATCTGGAGGTTCATAGTTATTTGAGATTGAAGGGGAAAGGGGGGATTGGTGCTGTCGTCCTGCCACTCTCGCCGATCACTTAAGCTGTGGATGGGAGGTGGCTTGACGCCAAAACCTCTGTAAACCCTCATGCCTGTGCTTCCTTCCAGGTCACTCTTTTAGGCAGGCTGTCATAGTTGCTTTAGTCCTGCCGGTTAGGTGTAGGGCAATAACTCTTCTCCATCTTCTCTTTTTCGAGCTGATACCGAGCCGACTACACCGTGTGAACCCGCACCTGGACTCCTGGATATAACTACATGAAACCAACTGGGACTTTATAACTATATGAACTCTAATGAATGTCAATGTAAATGCAGTTTCATGCTCCTTGGTCGCCCAGAGGAGGATGGGGTCCCCTTCTGAGTCTAGGTTCCACTCAAGGTTTCTTCCTGCTAGAGGGAGTTTCCTTGCCACTGTCGCCTCAGGCTTTTAAATATAAATATAAATATATAAAATATATAAAATATATTTTTGGCCACAACCGGGATTCGAACCCCGGTCTCCCGTGTGAAAGGCGGCGATCTTACCACTACACTATCCAGCAACTATATAATATAAGGGAGATTTACGGGAAAATACTAATACGGGAGGACGGCGGGAAAGAGAAGTAAAATACGGTAGTTTCCCGGCCAAAACGGGAGGCTCCAGTATCCCTTACATTTTAAGACAGGAAATATAAAATAATATAAATTATATAAAATATAATATAAATATAAATATAAATATATAAAATATATAAAATATATTTTTGGCCACAACCGGGATTCGAACCCCGGTCTCCCGTGTGAAAGGCGGCGATCTTACCACTACACTATCCAGCAACTATATAATATAAGGGAGATTTACGGGAAAATACTAATACGGGAGGACGGCGGGAAAGAGAAGTAAAATACGGTAGTTTCCCGGCCAAAACGGGAGACTTGACAGCTATGGCTGTCTCTGGCCACGCCCCCTACAGTCGGTCCGGCCCCTGTTCGCGTGTTCGCGAAAACGACTTCATTTATTTTCTTATTGATTTATCGACAGACTTTTTAGACGTTATAATAACAACACTCTATTGATCCCCCTCTTACTGTCCATGATACACAATGACGAGACACATGTTCACTAATGACGAGAACTATTCTATTTTTCATGCCGGGGGTCCTTCAAATCTTACATTTACAAATCTTGTTCTTGTTCTCTGCTTTCTCCTTTCTCGTTCCCGTAGATATATATTATTATACGGAGATTTACGGAGTCTTCAAAGACGGTCCGGCTCCAGCTCAAGGATCACTGTTGCTGTGGTGTAGATCAGCTGATCTGTAGTAGTCTTCTACGTACATCTTCTAGTAGACCTTCTGAGGGTACTTCACGCATTCTTGGTCGGAGGGTCCAGGTTTCCAGCTTAGCTTATTTCTTATTTCTCAGGTCAGCTGCTCTTGTTTGGGATGTGCTTGACCGGCGTATACGACAGCGTGTACCAGTTCCCACTAATATCCAACAACTTCGCACAGCCATTGAAGAGGAGTGGACCAACATTCCACAGGCCACAATTGACAATCTGATAAACTCTATGCGAAGAAGATGTGTTGCATTGCATGAGGCAAATGGTGGTCACACCAGATACTGACCGGTTCTGAGTCCCCAGACCCCCAATAAAGCAAAAAACTGCACATTCCAGGGTGGCCTTTTATTGTGGGCAGTATAAGGTACACCTGTGCACTACCCATGATGTCAGATCAGCATCTTGATGTGGCACACCTGTGAGGTGGGATGGATTATCTCAGCAAAGCAGAAGTGCTCACTATCACACATTTAGACTGATTTGTGAGAAATGTTTGAGAGAAATGGTAATATTGTGTATCTGGAATGAATTGTAGGTCTTTAAGTCCATCTCATGAAAAATGGGAGCAGAAACAAGAGTGTTGCGTTTATATTTTTGTTCAGTATAGAATAAGCCCAGATTTATGTTTATTCAGTGGAGATAAGTACAACCTCTAAAGATAGGCCTACACCCGTTTTGGCAGTGTCTCCGGATCCCATGACAAATAATGCCTTCAGTACATCCTCCTCAACCCACACTGAAAGCAGAAGTGCTATGGGCTTTGCAAACGGTTTGCCGACATCACTCCTATACGTCCAATGATGACATTCACACCGTCTCCAGGGTGATGTTCCCTGACTCGCAGGGTCACTTGTGGTAAAGATAAAACCGCTTTTCTTGCGCGATTTGGACTCGCTCCATATATTAAAAGGGAGCTTCGTTGTCATGTTTGACGTAAGTATGAACAGGACCATCAAAAGAAAACAACTGGATGTGCATGTCAGGTATTGGGTGAATTATGAGAATGGCTCTCGAGTGCAGTCCTGGTTCTGGGATCACAGTACATGAGCCACTCCACCGCTGAAGACTTACTGGAGAAGTTTAAGGTAAGCCATTCAATAACATTTAAACTCATTAACGAACCCATGATTTTTAAATATCCATGGTTTATCTTTACATGTGTTTAAATGGGAGAACCATATTTATTGGTAAGCATATTTTAAAGATTTTATTGCTGCTTCATGGCTTTTGCTGCAAAAAAAATAGTTCATTGAGGAAATAGAATGTTTAAGTGTTGTGTAGCAACATGTACAGCTGTTGTACAGGCAAAAACTCTGGCTCAGTCCAAAGGAGGTGGATATAGGAATGGCTGTCATCAAGGTGGGACTTCTGTGAATTCACTGGTATCTTTACATACAAATGTATCAAACAATTGTGAAGTAAAAAATATGTGAATAACATGGAGTTTGAGCTGGTTTGATATGTACAGCTGAGGTAGTGTTAACCTTGGGCTGAGTGTGCAGAAAGATTCTGGAAATTTGACAAACCATCTTTTTGTCAGAGACAGTCAGGAGCCAAAGGCAGTGGAAGTGACCTTGGTGTCCTTCAGATTAAAAAAAATTGCCAGATTGTGCTCTCAAAAATGTGCAAAAAGGCCTTGGATAAATGCCCTCTGAAGTACTCGATTGTACATGAGATGACGTGCTTGGACCCAAACAAAATGCACACCAGCCAGATAACTGCCAGCAGAAAAGGAGAAATCTCATGCAGAAGTTTGCGCAGGAGAATCGGTTGGCAGGCAGGATATCTGCTGGTAAATCATAGGATAAGAATAGGATAGTTCAGAATATTATTTTTAAATTATGCTTTTCTTTTTTCACATCTAACTGAATCAGGGACGGATTACAAACCGGGTTAGCGGGGCCGCTGCCCAGGGGCCCTTGGGGTGCAGGGGGCCCGTGGGCCCCAAGCCCAAAACAATTTGCAACGCTTATCAGCAATGTATTTTCGTTTGTCTATTTTAGAGGGCCTACATTCTTTGATCCTCTGCCTACAAGGTCCCCTGACCCTATAGGGAGGGTGTTTGGCTGCCAAGGGCCCTTGACTTGTGGTGGTTGTGGTGGTGGTGCAGGTGGTGGTGGTGGGGGGGGGCCTCGCGAACGTTTTACCCAGGGGCCCACACAACCCATAATCCGTCCCTGAACTGAATAGTGTTAACACGTAGATTTTAGCAGTATTTAGAAGACCGACTCTTGGTGTTTGAAAAGAAGCATCAGCCCAGTTATATTTTCTTTGATGAGCCTAGAGATATCTCAAGATTAAATTAAAATGATTGCACATTTATGGTATCATAGGAAAATTGGGTTATAAATCACTTTCCTATTCTACATGTGATTCTGTGTATTGACATTGTTGATCTGCATCTAATCTACTGTAATTAATGTAATTACAGGTGATGCAATATCCCAGCAGTCTGATAATCACCTGCACAATGAGGCAAAAGGCTTGGATTTTATATCCTTCATTCCTTCAGCACCATCCAAAGTTGATGTCTTTTTACATCAAAAAGTTAGTGGGCCTTATCCTGACCTCTGGATGTTCTGCAAGAACTTGCTGCTGCTGTCCTATGGGCAAGCCGAAGTGGAACGAATAGAGGTGGAGACCTGCAACTTATCAGAGGAAACAGTTGTTGCACAGAGGCTTATATGCGACCATGTCAGAGTGTGTGGGGGAGCAACCAAAGCGCCTCTGACCAAAGGTGAAAGATGAGCGAAAAGCAAAAAAGAAAACTTGAGGAACTCAAGAGGAAGAGAGTCTCACTGGAAAGTGTATGTGAGAGTTTACAAAAGGATGCTGAGCACATGGCAGAGGAAGCAGAGAGTGCTGCTGGAACCAAAAGGGCAACATTACTTACCAAGTCCAATACTCTGAGCCGACGAGCGAAGGAGGAGAAAGAGCAGTTGGTGGTCTTAAATGCAGATACTGAAGAATAGGCTACTGAACTGTGACTCCTAACACATCAAGAGTGAATCGGTGGAAACAAAAATATTTAGGTTCTTTGCATTTTTGGAGTATTTTACTTTCTGTGCCTGTTTGTACATTGTTCACAGCCATAATACTTTATAATTACAAGGTAGTTTTATGTTAGAGCTCTTGCTCCAATAAATATGTGCCTTGTAATTAACTAAATTCTAGGCTATTCAGTTTTTTTTGCCCTCGTGATGGTCGTGGGTTGTGAAAAAAGCCTTCTTCTTAGGGGTACCGCTGGGGCCAGCCGGGCGTATGTCGTGGCTTCAGTGAGTACTTATGTTTGTCATGCTGCCTGTGTACTTTATAGCGGCACAACATATTTCTGCAAATTGCATGCGTCAAATTGTCTGTCTCTCTTAAAAAATATGAAGTGTCACCAAAATTTTAAACGGGGAATCAATCTCAATGAAAAATATTCGTCAAGTAACGTTTCTAAAATAATATAGACATACTAATAATTATATATTAATAAATCGGATGAACGATGCATCCCAAATTGTATCCGCTGCGCACTTCTTAATCAGGGCAATCGCATCGTGGAGGTTTCTGCAGACGCCCAAAAAGACTTACTTAAGAAAACTGTTGCATGATAATTTGTACCATTTTCAAGGGTGGGGGGCGTGCAGTAGATGCCCCCTTTATTTTTGTGCTTCTGCCGTTCAAACCGAGCAGCACTGAGTTTGTCATGGCACCTGACGCCAAATCTACTGCTTAGCTGCTACAGACAGAACTATCTTCAAATCACCACTAGGGGGTGTCAATGCTGCAGCTTCGTTCTATGGTTGATCTTTTTCAAAGACAGTTTTTTTTCTCTCTCTCCACATAATCAACTTAACTGATTAGCGTGCTTTCATAGTAATGGTTTTTAATCCGTGTTAATCTTCTGAACAATGACTAGTAAAGGTTCTATGAGGTTGTCCTACTTACTATGGATTTTAAGTTTTTTATCAAGGTGTTAAAACGTACCACAGTTGCCAGTCCTGTGTTTTATGTCTAGCAATTTGTACAGTTTCTTCAGTATAAACACATGCCATGATCTGTGAGAATCTCCTCCAGAACTCTGCATTTCCTCAAGATCTTTTTGTAATATTGCATCATGGCACTGCTCAGAACAACACAGATGGTGCATAACAACACAAGGGAGTACAAGACAACATGGTGCAGAAACAGTGCGATACAAAGCAGGACAAAACTGGATGATACGTGGTCAGTGGTGGATAAAGTGCAGTAACAGCTGTACAGTGCAGCTGCCGTGGAAATGACTGTTACAGGGGATGCAAAAGCTGCAGGTTTGAATTGTTTGGCGAATGAAGCTGTTCATGAATCTGCTAGTCAGTGTTTGTGGATGGTGGTCAGAGTCCTGGATTATAGACTGAACCTTGTTACTGTGGCAGTTAAAGTACAGCTGGTCAATGGAGGGCAGTTCAGTGCGAATGATGTTCTTAACAGACTTCGCAATGTACTGCCTTCCTGTCATGTGGCTCCACCATACCATAGTACTACTGTAAGAACTAGGGATGTAACGATACATTCAACTCACCATTTGATACGATTCACGATTCTGAGTTCACGATACAATTTTCTCATTTTTTGCAGAATGAGCTGCAGACAAATATATTCAAAAATATTCTTATATTTATCTTTCTGAACTGTTGACACTGTTGTGAACAGTGCAACTGAATTTGAATAAAATACTGTTGAAAAAAATCCCAAATCAAAATAAGTAAATAAAAAAAAATAAATCAAATAAATAAGCTAAGGTTTGCATGTGCAGCTTTTTAGCGTGCTTTGCCCTTTTAATAATCTTCACTCAGCTCACGGTGGTGCCAGTGGACCTGTTTGTGTATGTTATCAGTCTATTACAATGTTTGCATGCAGTTTATGTCTTGTCTGTGCTTTTCTCGCTGTTTCCTCCTCGTTTGTGATTACCGGAAAGCTAATATGCTGCCACACCGCCAATTGAAGATCGGGCGGTGCGTCCATCCATCCATTTTCTGAAACCACTTAATCCCAACTGAGATCGCGGGGGAGACCGGAGCCTATCCCGGGAACAAGGGGCGCAGACAGGAACCAAGCCCAGGCAGTCACCTACACACCGCAGGTCGCACACACTCACACAACTACAGGGCCAATTTAGACTCACCAGTCAACCTATCCTGCATGCTTTTGGACCGTGGGAGGAACCTGGAGTCCCCGGCGAAAACGGGGAGAGCATGCGAACTCCACACAGAAAGGGCCCTGGACCGAAGCCAGCACTAACCACTGTGCCGTCCTCAGTTTCAAATTCATTCATCATCTCGCGTTCGCTCAAAACCAAAAACTGACGTACGATGTCGACGTGATACGCAGTGACATCTGACGTCAAACTCACATTGTGAAATCAAATGTAATATTACACCAGTTTTTCTGTTAAAGTACTGTGAAGTACTCCTACAATAGTGATTCATTTTCCACATCAGCCGGTTTAAATCTTCATGCATTTGCACCGATTTTTAACTGATTTGTGATTCATCATTACATGCCAGGGCCAGCAGCTCTGCATGGCTCGACCCTCATAAACATTCTCCACACATGCTGTTCAGGCAGTGGCCACAGAAATTCCCCCAGTGAACTTTATGCTTTCTGTCGGAGAGTATGCTGTGTTCTGGCCTTAAACCCTGCATACTACTTTGCAGACTTTGATCCTCTTAACAACAATTGGCATTTCTGGTGGCTGAATATCCATCCATCCGTCATCCAACTGCATGCTTAAAAGCTGTGAATAATAGTAATAATTCTTAAAATTGCAACTATCTAGAATTTCAGCCTAGTTACTCAGCTAAATTACTATTTAAACCTAGAATAATTTCTATAAGGGGCGGCATGGTGGTGCAGTGGTTAGCACTGTCGCCTCACACCTCTGGGACCCGGGTTCGTGTCTCCGCCTGGGTCACATGTGTGTGGAGTTTGCATGTTCTCCCCATGTCGTTGTGGGGTTTCCTCTGGGTACTCCGGTTTCCCCCCACAGTCCAAAAACATGCTGGGGCTAATTGGAGTTGCTGAATTGCCCGTAGGTGTGTGTGTGTGAGTGGATGGTGTGTGAGTGTGCCCTGCGATGGGCTGGCCCCCCATCCTGGGTTGTTCCCTGCCTCGTGCCCATTGATTCTGGGATAGGCTCCGGACCCCCCGCGACCCAATAGGATAAGCGGTTTGGAAAATGGATGGATGGATAATTTCTATATGTGTGATAGAATCAAAAAATATTTTGTTTTACATATAAATCTTCACAAGGTGTATTACACATGGTATTCCCCAGACACCGCCACCCCAACAGATGCTTTGTTTGTTAAGACAATAGCTCAGAAAGTGGTTGATCGATCTTTTGCAGCTTTTACCAAGGTTTGTACAAGCCAAAATTAAATTTTGAAACGGATCCCTGCCACACCCTGCCCTCCTGAACCTCCCGTTTCCTCCCTAGTGTGGTATAACGTGCCATGCCTGTTCCGCGTTTGTTTTACCTCTCCTTCCTGCCCTTGTGTTACTCATTTCAGGTGCCTCTAGTTTGCTCCCTGCTTAGCCTTGTATAAATGTGCTTCTCAGTCCTGCCTTTAATGTTGCTGCTGCTGTTTGCCTGTGTGTTCTTCCCTGCTTATGATTCCCCCGTGATCCAGTTGTGATCCAGTTGTCTTCATATCATGTATTCACATTCCTCAGCTGAGAGTGAACAAAGTTCTGTGGAAAGTATCTGACTACAGATAGACTTTCACCCAGTTCTCTGCGGGAGCTCTGATTACAGAGTGACTCCCCGACTACTTCTGAAGCCCTTCCTTAAGTATCCAGACCAGGTGATGGCATGTTTCTGAAGACTGACTAATTTCGGTCAATGGTTAATTTTAGGGGCATTGCTGACCTTGGTTCTCAAGTCCCCAGCCAATCAGATCACTTTAGGGGGTGGTTGTAATTCCCTTGTTCTACCATGAGAGAATCTCTCTCAGTTTGGTGGGTTGAGCCGAAGTTTCTGTATTTCTCTTAGGAAAAGCTATACTGCCTTAAATCTGAGAGTATAATACTCCTCGTCTCATGCCTATTCAAACGAGACCAAACATGCGTGTATTTGTCCCTAACATCTATGTGTGCTGAGTTATCCTGTTTATAGTGGAAAAGGTGTCTGTGTCTGGAGGCTGACAGCTGTTGTTGCTGTGGATTGATTGTGGAACTCTGGTCACTCCGGGGGTGAAAGGTCTTGCTTTTTCTGTGCTGCTCCAGTTATTCCTATCCAGTCTCTCAGGAGCCGGCAGGCCTTTGCCTTCCTTAAAAGGGGTGGTTTGACGAGTTGAGTCCAGTCTTGCCTGGGCCAGCGGAGCTCTGAAATAGACTGATGCAGGCTGATCAGAGTTGGGGCCTGCAGGACCTATAAGTTTTATGTCCTTACAGAATGTAAGTGGCATCATACTAAACTAGTGGTGTTCGAACTAGCATGGAAAGAGGCTATGGGTAGCTACAAAAAGGCTCTTAGTGCCGCCAAATCATCTAGTATCTATCAGAACTAATTGAAATAAACAAAAATAATCCTAGATTCCTATTTACTATGGTGTCCAAGCTGACTAATAACCAGACCACTGGTTATTTTCCAGTGACGACTTTATGAAACTTTTTGACCAAAAATATGCTCAATTAAACAGAACATTTTGAATATTGAATATTGGTTAACCAGTCAGAACTGATGTACTTAATTTTATCTTCAAATTCATCTACTTGTATGCTAGAACCTGTTCCATCAAAATTATTCAGCGATGCTCCCAGCATTGATTGAACCGCTACTAGCAATAGTTAAACTAAAACATATAATCATATTACCCCAATTTTATCTTCACTGCACTGGCTGCCAGTTAGATTTCGTGTTGACTACAAAACACTGCTCTTAACCTATAAAGCTGTAAATGGTCTTGCACCGCAGTATGTGAGTGACCTCATTTGCGTTCCGAATCATACACTTAGATGACGAGATGGAGGTATTCTATCCGTACCCAGAATAAAGAACATTACCTTTGGGGGAAGAGCATTTGCTCATAAAGCACCACAGCTATGGAATAAACTTCCTATTAGTGTTCGGAACTCAGACACAATCTCTGCTTTTAAGTCAAGGCTTAAGATGTACCTCTTTCGCCAGTCTTTTGGATAGTTAAATCTTCTTTTCTAAGGTGAATGGGAAATCTGGAGGTTCATAGTTATTTGAGATTGAAGGGGAAAGGGGGGATTGGTGCTGTCGTCCTGCCACTCTCGCCGATCACTTAAGCTGTGGATGGGAGGTGGCTTGACGCCAAAACCTCTGTAAACCCTCATGCCTGTGCTTCCTTCCAGGTCACTCTTTTAGGCAGGCTGTCATAGTTGCTTTAGTCCTGCCGGTTAGGTGTAGGGCAATAACTCTTCTCCATCTTCTCTTTTTCGAGCTGATACCGAGCCGACTACACCGTGTGAACCCGCACCTGGACTCCTGGATATAACTACATGAAACCAACTGGGACTTTATAACTATATGAACTCTAATGAATGTCAATGTAAATGCAGTTTCATGCTCCTTGGTCGCCCAGAGGAGGATGGGGTCCCCTTCTGAGTCTAGGTTCCACTCAAGGTTTCTTCCTGCTAGAGGGAGTTTCCTTGCCACTGTCGCCTCAGGCTTGCTTGGTGGGGTTCTGGCCGGTTAAATGTAAAGTGCTTTGTGACAATGCATGTCGTTAAAAGCGCTATATAAATAAAATTGAATTGAATTGAAGTGCTTCCTCAGATTCATTTTTAAATGTTCTCCAGCTAATTTCCACTATGGCCACGAGTTCTAGTATTTTAAATTAATATTGAAATGGTCATTTGGCTGAACAGCATCCCGACCTGTTAGAATCTTATATACCTGGATCATGTCCCCCCATAGTCTCCTTTGCTTGAGGCTAAACAGATTCAGCTCAGCGAACCTCTCCTCATAAGACATTCCTCTAAGTGCAGGAATCATTCTAGTCATCCTACGTTGCACCTTTTCCAAGGCAGCAATGTCCTTCTGAAGGTATGGTGACCAAACCTGCACACAGTATTCTAGGTGGGATCTTACCAAGGAATTATATAATCGTAGCATCACTTCTCTTGACTTACATCTCTAGGTGTGTGGAGTTTAATCCAACATCCTTTTGCCTTTTTTTAATGCTTCCCCACACTGGCAAGAGTGGGACATGGAAGTATCAACATACACACCGAGATCTTTCTCGTAATCAGCTACCTTTATTTCAGTGGAACCCATAAAATATCTGTACTTTACTATATTTACTATATTTCTGCTCCCTGCATGGATTACCTTATATTTATCTATGTTAAATTTCATCTGCCACGTATGAGCCCAGTCGCTAATTAAATCCAGATCCTGTTGTAGCCTCTCTGGACATGAGACATGATCTAACATCAATCAGAAGATACCACACCAGCAGATAATGATTTCTGGAATAGTAAAGTTAAAGGTTGGCTAATAATACCCCTCATCTCTTTTAAAACTATAGATAAGATGCCATCAGGGCCTTGCGATTTATTTATTTTGAGCTTAGCTAGGCTTTGTACCACATCAGCCTCAGTTATACATATATTGGTCATAGACATCGTTGTATTTGTACTAAATGGTGGTAAGCTATTCTACTGTGAACAGCCATTGTAAAATAATCATTAAACTCATTTATATCAATTTCATTTTCAATTATAAGGCCCTTACTATCCTGCAAATGAGTGATTTTCAGCTTTTAGAGCTCTTTCGGAGTTAAAATATTGGAAGAAACTTTTAACGTCATCCTTATAACTGTTATTAACTAAACCTGTAGACTTAGATACTCCTGCTTTATTTTGAAATCATTAGTTAATTTCCATTTGTGGAAGAAAGCCCTTTTGCTCCTGACTTTATTCTTAATTTTCGTAGTAAACCACCTGTGACATCGCGTGCTGGACGAACAGGCAGGAAGCGAGGAATCAAGGATCCGGGAAACGGAGAGTCGGGAATGAGGGTTTATTGATGAAAACAGGTACCAACAGCGAGAGATTTCAATGACAGGACTGGGGAAACAGACTTGAATGTGGACTAAATACACAGGACTACTCAAACTGACAGAAAACAGCTGGTTACAATCGGGGCAGCACACATGGTTAATGATGGGGGCGTGGCACACACGAGGATCGTACAAGCAGGTCATGACACCAGCTTGGTTGCAGTTTCCTAGATTTAGTTTTTCTGGAAACGGGTATGAAGTTCTTTTGCACTTGCAACAATGTGCTTTTAAAAAATTCCCATGCCTCTTCCACAGTATTGCTATTTAACTCCATCCGATTTACAGTTTCTAGTTTCAGTCTCATACCATTGAATTACCCTTCCTAACATTGTATACTTTTGTTTTGGACTTGGTTGAAGACTCAGGCAGCAGGAGTTGCCCCAACGTTGGTATGTCCTTATCCATAAGGGGGAGTAAACGTTCTGGTTTCCCGACCTTATAGATGAAGGAGTTGGGGGATGTTGCCAGTGACCTGCCGGATTCCAGGCAGAACAGGCCTCGCTATGCCACAGCCCTTCAGAGACTGGGCCTTCCGTGCAGAACCTCTGCATCCAAATTAGACCAGTTGTTTAACAAAACCCTAAAATGGGGTTATTTTTGACATGGAACGGGACTTTGATTCAACAACCCATTACTTAGTTGCGGCAAGTACCCAATATCAAGTATAGCTGCAAAGAATCTGCCAGAGATTTTCAGAGAAGTTCCCCAGATGCATGGACTGGACTAAGGTGCGTCAGATTAAACAGGAGCCTGGTAAATTCTGTGAGCCCCACGCCAAGTGACTGATGGAAACATACTCCAGCTACAGTGAGATGGACCCTCCAGCGGACCGAGAGTGGGATTCCCTCTGGGAGCGACAACTCGTGCAGTTGCTGGTGGATGAGCTGCAAACAGACATCAAGAAGGACTTCCAACCTCACAATCATTTACCAAACCACTTCAGGTAACTTGTAAAGATGTAGGTATTGGAGTATTCACACATTCATTTGCAGTGTCCACCTCCTGTCCGGTAAATTTGGCAGGACAAAATTTGAATAACCTATAGGCCAGACTCATGAATGCGGCTGAACGAGTAAAGGTAGAACAGGTGGCCAATCCTGTTATACAGTCCTAGTAGATTGAGAACCACCTGATTGCAACTGTAGTTGGAATCAAGGGCTGAGCAGCATGGTGGCCTGGGGGACAATTATGAAAACACAGACCCACTGATATCCTTAAAACCCACAATCAAAAGAGGAGTCAGGATGGCCAGTGACATGTGCTGGCTAAATGGGGACAACAAAGAGAGAACAGAACAAGGCAGGGAGGGATTCTGACACAGGTGCCATGCTACTTTGTTTAAATATGCTGTAATGTTTTAGTGCAAGCCTTAGACAATGGAATCTCTGAATGACGCCGCAGTCTGGCTCTTTCTGAAGGTCCTATACTGTAACCGTCCTGAGAAGTTGTTTGCATGCACTTGCTGCCTTGACACTTGTTGATGTGCGTGTGCCCTGCTCGAGCAGTAAAGGGGAGATCACATGCAGAGCTGATTTTCTGTAGTTCCTTAGAATAAAAATAGAATATTCTCTTCAAATAGGAACACATGCTGCGTTTGATTATTTCACTCCAACTCGGACAAAAACGTCACGAAAAACATCACTTCCCATTAGAAACGCCTCTTTTATGACGTTAATGTCTGACAGAATCTTCTTGTCCGAGTTGCCCCTGTGACGTAATTTCAACATGGCGGCTTACACACTCAACATTAATTCTATTTTACAAATCCTTAAAAATGTTTATTTTGTTAAATTTATTATTATCCCATCCATCCATTTTCCAAACTGCTTATCCTACTGGGTCACGGGGGGTCCGGAGCCTATCCCGGAAGCAATGGGCACGAGGCTGGGAACAACCCAGGATGGGGGGCCAGCCCATCGCAGGGCACACTCACACACACCATGCACTCTCACATGCATTCCTACGGGCAATTTAGCAAGTCCAATTAGCCTCAGCATGTTTTTGGACTGTGGGGGGGAACCGGAGTACCCGGAGGAAACCCCACGACGACATGGGGAGAACATGCAAACTCCACACACATGTGACCCAGGCGGAGATTTGAACCTGGGTCCCAGAGGTGTGAGGCAACAGTGCTAACCAGTGCACGACCATACCGCCCATTTATTATTATTATTATTTATAATTATTAGTAATTATTAATGTAATTGCACGTGTTCGATTTAGAGAATACCATATTGTGACCGTAAACAGTATCCTAACATGCAATATCAGATTTTTACCAGACTTGTTAGTGTTTTTGGTTTGTTTGTAGTTTGTTTGCCTCTCGAAAAAAGAATATCGCTATGAATGTACTAAAATACTTTATAAAGCTTTTAATGTGGTTTGACTAGTTCCTGTTTCTTGTTTATTTGTCTGAAATAATAATCTTACTCCATAACTGCTAAAATATAAAGCAACAACACAGCAGCGTATTCATGGAGGCAGCCATGTTTGTTCCGAGTTGTGCTAGCTTGAACGGGAGATTGTTGGATGTGATGTCACCCAATTTGGAATTTCCAAGTTCCGAGAGAAAAACGAACGCACCACAAGACTCTGGCTGGAAATTTCTACAATAGAGCCATTTAGTTATTTCTAGAAAAATATTTAGAGCCAATGACCTGATGTCATTGTAACACAGGTCACTGTCCGTGGTGCTGAATTCTCTACTTGATGGGCTGGTGCTGAATGAATATGACAGCTGGCCAACATGTCTGTGTGCTTCCACTGACTGGCACCCAGACATATAATGACTTTTAACAATGAGGAGGGAAACGTCCAGACAGGAAATTAGTCAACAGTAATTAGTAATCACATATAGTTCTCATTTATCATGATGTAAAATTCAAAAACCTTTTTTTTATTATTAAGGGATAAATGTAATTGAGTTTTAATGTATCCTTTCCGCTCTTAAAATCGCAAATTATTTCTGACTATTAATCTGCACATTTTAATAATTTCATTAATATTACCTAATTGGTTTGTCTTTTTTATTAAATTTTAAAACTAGCTGTACAATTGTTGATGTTGTTGCTGTTCTGAATGTCATTGGCCTGTTGCCTTACGTCTGTCTAAACATGAGTGAGGGGATGGATGCACTATTCTATGGGGGCCTCTGTAGAGAATAAATGATCCTAATTTTATATTGAGAGAGATGGTTAATTCCTTTTTAATCCATACTGCGTTCAGAGCCCCTGTTCTGCCGTTGATCACTGCTGCATATCATCCCCAAACCAATGGCCTGGATGAGAAAACGAATGATGACATAAAATGGTAAGTCTGTTTTTGAGGTTGTTTTAGAACTGTGTGAGACAGGCTCTATTCTTTTAACATTACATCAGGAATTACTGATATTATTGACAATCAATCCCTTAATATACAGTATCTCACAAAAGTGAGTACACCCCACACATTTTTGTAAATATTTTATTATATCTTTTCAAGGGACAACGTTAAAGATATGAAACTCTGATAGAATGTAAAGTAATCAGTGTACAGCTTGTATAATGGTGTAAATTTGATGTCCCCTCAAAATAACTCAACACACAGCCATTAATGTCTGAACTGCTGGCAACAAAAGTGAGATTAAAAATGATTTGTGGCAAGATCGGATCATGTGTGTTGAAGAGTTTCTTATGACTGACAAGTAGTTATTTAAAAACATATCTTGAAACAGCAAATTACATTGTTCTTAATGCTTTTAGAAAATGACTCTTTATAATGATCTGTGAATAATAATAATTTGCTATGAATGTTTTTCCACTTCAGCTTTCCACAATTATTCTTCCCGATGAGAAAAGCTACGGCACGTTTTTTGATGAAAAAAATAAAGTAGTTGAGACAATAAGCAACAACAGCTGAAAACATCTCCTAGTAACAGGAAAAACAGAAGCAGGCATGTGGTAAACGAATACAAAAGAGGTACCAAAACACAGTTTATCATGTTGGAGATGAGGCGCTTCTGTTCAACATGAGGAAGCGGGGACGGAAAGGAGGAAGAACGGAACCGGATTTTACCGGACCTTATGTCATCCAGGCAATATGTGGCAAGCTGGTTACACTGTCTAATTCTGAAGGGGCAACTTTAAAGAACAAATACAATGTAAACCACATACAGAAGGAGCCAAACTGATGTCCCAAGTCAGGAATCACACAAGGTGCCAGAAGAGTATAAGACCAGTAAACCTCCCTCTAGCGCAGAGCTTCTGACAATCGAGAAGGATGCTGACAGTTGAAAAAAAACTCATGTCTGTGTGTTATGAAAGAATATCAATAAATGTTTCCGAAAGGGGATGACTCATTTGGTAATTATTTACGGCTTATGTTATGGCTGCCAATTTACAGTCTTTACTGAAGTCTGACTTCTTTTGAGTCACCTTTAATATAGATTGGACACTCTCTATGCAATGTGCAATACTTACATAGATGGTAAATGTTTACCTGCTTGCACAGATGGATGATTAGGTAATTAGTGTAAGTGTGTGTGTGTGTTCAATCGCATGTATGTCCAAGGTCCATAGTAAATAATATACACTGATCAAGAGATGCCCGAAAGTGGATAAAAGAGGACATTAGTGGGTGCATCACTTAGTGTAACGCGTGCAGGAAAATGAGCAGGACTGCAAGCCATATAATGACCCTTGTCTAGCTCTTAATACAGTATGCATACAGTGATGTATCTACAATGGACAGCTACTATGAGCAGATAGCACAGTACAGGTGCTTATAAGATCTGTATGCTGTTTCCATCCATCCATCCATTGTCCAAACCGCTTATCCTACTGGGTCGTGGGGGGTCTGGAGCCTATCCCGGAAGCAATGGGCACGAGGCAGGGAACAACCCAGGATGGGGAGCCAGCCCATCACAGGGCACACTCACACACTATTCACTCATACATGCATACCTACGGGCAATTTAGTAACTCCAGTTAGCCTCAGCATCCATCCATCCATCCATTGTCCAAACCGCTTATCCTACTGGGTCACAGGGGGTCCGGAGTCTATCCCGGAATCAATGGGCACGAGGCAGGGAAGAACCCAGGATGGGGGGCCAGCCCATCACAGCTCACACTCACACACCATTCACTCACACATGCACACCTACGGGCAATTCAGCAACTCCAATTAGCCTCAGCATGTTTTTGGACTGTGGGGGGAAACCGGAGTACCCGGAGGAAACCCCACGACGACACGGGGAGAACATGCAAACTCCACACCCATGTGACCCAGGCAGAGACTCGAACCCGGGTCCCAGAGGTGTGAGGCAACAGTGCTAACCACTGCACCACCATGCCGCCCCCTGTATGCTATTTCATTCTATAAAAAGAAACTTACTGTACTGTACAATAAAGTATTTCACCACTGCTTCTTCCTCAGCTCCCACTGTTTGCTAGCACATGCATCTTTTGATTTCTTAGTGCAATCTGTGCTTTATTTTTTTTTTGTGAAATGTAAGTGCAGTATCTGTTTATTAAGTGCTGTGGTTTAATATGTACATTATTATTTCAGTACTGTGTATACTGTCCTTAATGTCTTGCCTCTCTCGTATAACTTGAGATACGCCCAAATTGACTTGCAACAAGTGGTCCTGGTTCCAAATGCGGAAGGCGATGGATACCTGTATTTTATATGCTGTAGTGTGCTGGGTGTCAGACATTGCAATGCACCTTGCTTTGATCTTGACCTGTTAGATCAGAGGGAGGTAATCTTATCCAGAAAGGGCCACTGTGTATGATGGTTTTCACTGCAACTCTCTGAACAGCGAACCTAACAGTTATCCCAATACCTTGATCTTGCTAGCATATTTAAATGTGTACCTATTCAGGAATAGAGTGGTGAAGGCATTCAGAGGAGGACTGATGATTATCAGAGGGAACAAAGGGGCTGGGTACTTGTCAGTATCCAGTAGAACCACCAGACTCCTACACTGAATGGTTCTGGATGTGGCACAGACGTTAATCCCTCTGTATTAGGGGATCCGTCTCCAGTTTGTACTCTTCTAGTTAATAGGTAGATTATCAGGCAGTTTTTCACCCTAGTCCAGTACTCATTGACAGCCTAATACACCGTGTTTCAGTTTGTCTTGATAGTCAATACATGTCACAGGATGTACATTACTCTGATGGGCAGGCCCTCTTACATATGATGGAAATTGCAATACCTACTTTTGGCCACGAGATGGCAGCAAGAAAATAGAAAAATTATTTTCCCACGGTCTACTAGCAGCTTTTAGATGTTAATTCTTCATAAAAATAATTTGACTTGATCCAATGTATTTTTAATACAAACAATTACCACACAAAGCTGCTAGTTTCCTCCGGTTTCCCCCCACAGTCCAAAAACATGCTGAGGCTAATTGGAGTAGCTAAATTTACCGTAGGTGTGCATGTGTGAGTGAATGGTGTGTGAGTGTGAGCTGTGATGGGCTGGCCCCCCATCCTGGGTTCTTCCCTGCCTCGTGCCCATTGATTCCGGGATAGACTCCGGACCCCCTGTGACCCAGTAGGATAAGCGGTTTGGACAATGGATGGATGGAAATAGCATACAGATTAAGCACCTGTACTGTGCTATCTGCTTATAGTAGCTGTCCATTGTAGATACATCACTGTATGCATACTGTATTAAGAGCTAGATAAGGACAGTGGGTCATTATATGGCTTGCAGTCCTGCTCATTTTCCTGCACCCGTTACACTAAGTGATACACCCACTAATGTCCTCTTTCATCCACTTTCAGGCATCTCTTGATCAGTGTATATTACTTACTATGGACCTTGGACATACATGCGATTGGACACACACACACACACACACACACTTACACTAATTACCTAATCAACCATCTGTGCAAGCAAGTAAACATGTACCATCTATATAAGTATTGTACATAGCATAGAGAGTGTCCAATCTATATTAAAGGTGACTCGAAAGAAGTCAGACTTTAGTAAAGACTGTAAATTTCTCAGCCATAACATAAGCCGTAAATAATTACCAAATGAGTCATCCCCTTTCGGAAACATTTATTGATATTCTTTCATAACACACAGACATGAGTTTTTTTTCAACTGTCAGCATCCGATCCAAACGGGATTCCCATTTCCTTTCTGTGGGATCCAACAGAACACGGGCTGACCATCAGTCAACATGTCTTCAACCATGCAGGACAGGACCCAGTCCAGGCCAAACCTCACGGTGCTGGTGTTAATAAAAAAAATGTAAGGAACATGCAGCTGCAGCTCACACACAAACACAGTCCACAGCATCCAGAAAAAGGTCAGGCCTTTTTCTTCTTTAGCTGACTCCGCCCAGACCTCGCCCCCTTTCTGGGCGCCTCGCACTATGCCTTTGAACTGGCCCTGCAGCTTGGCCCGTTTCCTGTTTCCCAATGCAAGTCATAAGATTCACCCGTAAATGATATTTTGAATCGGAACGATATTTATTACTATTGTTTAGATTAAATATATAACGGTTTAATGATTGAATATAACTTGATATTGTTGTTTGTGTTGTTTAGTTTGAGGTTCTAGTTTCTGTCTTTATCCGCTTTCGTTTCAGTAGGCAGCTGGTTCATCCCAGGCTCAGGGTCTCTCTGCTCTTCATCAAACCCACACCCCCAGTTTGGGAGCACCCTCTCCCTCTCCTCCCCCCACGGCTGTGACTGTTACTCCTCCTTGAGGAGTAACTGCTCCGCCCCCTATCCCAGCCCCTATACCCACAGGAGTGCATCACCCAGTGAGCCGCCGCCCTGCCTGTCCCCTCACACAAGCACACACTGAAATCATGGTCCTAAGCTCTCTGTGTGGGTCACCACGATAGTACAGCACACCGACGATTACCCTCTGACTGAATCAGAATCAGCTTTATTTGGCCAAGTATGTTCACACATATTGGGAATAGTTAGACATTTAATCAAAATAATTAAGACAAGACATAAACATACAGTTCTGTTGATATGCGACGCATATAACCTCTGCATTCACAGCACTGCTTCAGTTATCGAAGAGCAAATTTCCAAAACTCACTCAGTCCGATAACCTAAAGTAATAAGTCATAATCCTCTTCATACGTTGCAGTAATGGGAATGAAATCTCACTCAGTGTTTATGTAATGGAGCAATGGAATTTCGTGTGAAATTTCCAAAAGTCCACAGAAATATTTAGAAAAACATTCCTGCAGACTGAGTTTTTGATATTTGCTTTTCAATTAACACAATTTTCTTCAGTCTGAGGTTTAACAGAATTCAGCCATATGCTGTTCAAAAAAAACTACACAGAACAAAAACAGAATGGACTTTACATCTGTCTGAAAGGAAAGTTGACACAGGCTGCAGCAGTGAACAAATCAATCAATGTATTAAAGTTAGGCATTAAGTAACTGGAGGCAGTATATACATAACATGATAACATGCCTTTTCTGTATTGACCATATTAAGGACGCTGTAACACTGCCCACCACATACCTGCTTCATTTATTGTTTTATACTTGCAGCTGCTTATTCAGACAGCTCGTCTACCTGTCTGTCCATGTTGCCCTCCCATGACAACTGGTCCAGCCTACAGGTGCCGTCCCATTCCGGCATGTTACCCATGAGTCATAGCGGCACCTCCGGGAGCAGCTCCAGGTGAGCCCGTGCCTCCCCTCCCCCACCTGTCCCCATGCTGAGTCTCGGGCCCCCGTCTTCCCTCTTGTTCTCGCCTATACCCACATCCTGGCCTGTGTCTGCATCGTCTCACCTCGTTAACAGGACTTTCGCCTTCTTCTGTCCTGATCCATTCAGGCCCATCATTCTGGGACATGCTTTGATTTATTTCGCCATAGTTACTCTTTGTTTTCCTTTGTACTTTGCACTCTACAAGTAAAATGAATAAAAAATAGGCATTATTTTGATATTGTTTTAGTACAGTGACACTAGTATATTTGTTGTTGTTTCCAGGCAACACTGCATGCTGATTTAACGTCTTTCCTTAATCTCCACCCCATTGCTCACACACAGCCAGTATCCCAGTTTGTGGTCAATGAGCTCCTCCTCACTCACCCCAGTCTCCTAGTCCAGTGGAATGTCCAACAGCTTGGGCTCTCAGTTCCTGCGTGTCATGCCCGGCTCGTCCGCTCCTCCTGTGTGCCACGCCCCCTGATTACCCACGTGTTTTCTCCCGATTTGTACCCAGCTGTATCTAGTTAATTTGCTCAGTCCTGTGTATTTCAGTCCGTGTCTTACCTGAGTCCAGTGTCTGTCATTGATGTTTGTATGCGTGAGATGTTTCCCCGTCCGCGCTTCCTAATTAAACTCCCGTTTTTGCCTGTCCGCTTGCTCCTTGCACGCCTTGCCCGCACGATCGCCTGCCTGCTTGTACCCGATCGTGACACTGCGCAGCTCTACAACTCATTACCCAGGGCTCTCGCACCCGGCCACAGTGCCCCTCTCAGGCTCCCCGCTGTATGACAGCACTGCCCCATCGGAAGTTCATGAAGCCTCACAGTACGACGCCTCTCCCCACGCGCGCTTAGCCACCACCGGGACTCCCATCACTCCTCCTTCCCTGTAGGGCGGCGCACTTCCATTATTATTACAGTTTCTACTGTCACTCTGTTGCTTTTCCTGGTGCTGGACTTTTGACAGATAAATACATTATTTGTTGCATTCAGTGACAAAAGATTGGTCTGTTTAACACCCTCAGTCTCCACCCTATGAGCCCCTTGTTGGCGGCAGAATCAGGAAGATGTCGGAGAAAGCAGAGGTAAAGTGAATAGTCACCTCGACAATAATGTGGAAACCGCTAATGGTGATCATGCCTGTGTGGGTGAAATGGATCACCACAGTATAAGCGGATGATGATTATAGACGATTTTTCCCTTTTTCTTTATGTCTGTTTACCATCTAATAGGCATTTTTTTTCTTTGGGATGCGTCTAGGTCAGATACGACCAAAATATTTTTCTCATTTCAGAAGTGAAAAAAAATATTGCTCTCAGATTCTGTTCAGTTGTAGTTTTTTAAAATAATGTACCTTGATTTGTGTTTGTTTAAAATGCCATTACCTGTTGCTTACTGGGCCGCTGAAAATGTCTGGCCCAGCTAAATTTCTTGGTTTAAAAATCTGGCCCAACTACTTTCCAGACCTGGACTAGCCCTACTGAATCATACACTAATGTTATTCTGTTATGTGGGCTGTTGTGATAGGGAGATTTGCTGGATGCTGCACGACGGGTGGTGTCCCTGCTGCAGAATGCCCTGTCTGAAGCAGCACCTAGAGACAGTGAGGGTTGTTGTCATCACCTTAATATTGTATATACGCAATCTGTTATTTCTTAACTAATATAATTGTAAGGTATTCTTCTAATATATTGTGCACAGCCAACAAAAAAGAGAAAAATGCAAAACCAAAGGAAGGCTTTCTTTTCTCTTAAAAGTCTTTTTTCTAAACCAACTGAGAGTCAGTTAGAGGGGTGTTCATTATCAGTATTGTTGCTGGCATTTCTGAAAATGTGCCAATTTTAGTCAAGTGGCTACTTTTCAAATGCAGTCCCTGGCCAAGATGAAGAAAGTTCATGAAGACTACATGATAATATTAAGCACTGACATAACAAACAACATTTTTTACATGCAAAATATACAGGAAATATACACTGCAACAGGCTAGGATAGACAAATAACCAAATACACTTGCAAGCCTGACCACTTTAGACCCCAGATTAGAAAATTGGTGAATGAGCATATATTTTTTCCAAGTTTTGTTTTGCTTTCAAGTTCTCACAAATAAAAAAAAAAAAAGATTTTCCCACTATAGCCAGATCCAGTTTCTGTGGGGGGCGGGGGGGGGGGGGTGACAATTTGTAGTAATAACTATTTCCTGCTGAAAACCACTGGTAAACTATCCACATGTCTCTGAATATCTGTGAGTCCCGAGACCTCCATGACAGATAGATATAAGTTGCTAGTGTTGATCGGCAGGAAATCTTCTCCAAAGCCCCACCACCACCTCACACCAATCCACCCAGGGTTTACTCCAAATAAATTTGCTGGTAATACAAACCGGATCAACTTGTGGTTTGTGTCCACGTGTACTAGAGACAAAGGCCCTGGTACATTCTGCGTACAACACAGCCAAGACTTGACAACCTTTATATGATGCGCATGGAATCAACCCTATGCATGGAGGCTGCAACTCTTCTCCACCGAACCCTGTAGCCCATTGACTGCAGCCTGCATTGACTATCCTGTAGCCTGCATTTGGTAGATCATTCTTGACAGAAGAAACCAAATTGTCAAGTTCCCTAACACAGAGCTCATACTCTTTTATTCTTCTTAAGATTGTTCTTCTTGAAACACCCATCAGTGTGGCTATGCAAGGCACAGGAAGTTGAGTATGGAGCATTTCTTTCAAACATTGTTCTTCAATCAAAATCTTGGGTCGTCTATTGGTGGCAGCGACTTCCTGTGTGACACATGGGGCTGGACGTTCCAGATGTGCCCTCACAAGGTCAAAGAGCTCTTGCAAAGCCAGGGTGATAGCAGGAGGTACTTCAATGTGATTAGACAGGGCCTGCAGAAGATACAGCTCCTGATGACAAAGGAACTCCAGGTAATCCAAATTTAGTGGAGTCGCGCTGAATCCTATTTCTATTTTATGCAGAAGACTTTCGAGAAGGTGGTATCTGAGCTGTTCACAGAACAAATTATAGTTAATGAGGTGTCAAGATCTTGTCTCTGATCCACACACTAGGCCTACCATTCAAAAGTTTTAATTATGAAAATGAAATGTTTTTGTTTTGTGAGGTGCTTGTTCATGTATGATGATGTAGTGGCTGCTCTGTTTGACCGTGGTAAACCTTTTCACAAACAATATAAGTGAAGAAGTATGACATTAGATCTAAGGACCAGAGTATAATAAAGTTAAATAAAATCCATCAAAAACACTTACTCAGTGGAGATTCCAATGTAGTAGGCAGACAACTTTATGGCTTTAATAATGAGTGTATTTAGCAGCTACAAGGACAAAAGATATTATAAACCTCTCCATTTTAATGCTAATTTAATAAACATTAACAGATAGCACTTAAGGTGGTTTCGCCTATAGTCTGCTAACACTAACCCGAGAACTAATATCTGAGGAGCGTTCTTCCCAGGATTTGAATTTATTAAATTGGCTTTGTGATGTTGTATTAAGAAATTTTATTCACAATGCAATTTACCGTACATTGGCCCATTCTTTTATATACGGTAAGACGAAGCGGGAAATTCGAGCGAGCGAGTGCTGTGCAGACGCGAGCGCGTAGAGGGGATGGGTTTTCAGCACTCGAGCACACGCACGCGCGTGGTTCGACTTTTGGCCCTAATTTAACGGCGAGCGAGTGAGTGAGTGCTGTGCAATCGCGAGCGCGTAGAGAGCATGGATTTTCTGTTTTTATGCGCACGACTTTTGGCACTAATTTAACGCCATAGAAATGTGTGTTTAAAAGGGGAGGAGATCGGGTTGCAGCGCTGGTGTGAGCGGTTTCTCCGGGCAGTTCGCTCGAGGCTAACGTGGCTTTGGGAACGTGGTGTACCCGTCACCCATGCCAGGGAAGAAATCAAAACCGAAATGCTAGGAATATGGACTTCATCTTACGTCAAGCGTTTTCCCCTCCATTGACGCCCATAAAGAAAAGGCTTAAAGTCCATATTCCTAGCATTTCGGTTTTGATTTCTTGTCAGGTAAGTCTTTATGGCCAGATACATTCGCGAGAAATTTGGTGATTTGTGGTGACTGTTTTAATACATTAAGTTGCGTTACGCATTTTCACATTAAGCGTTTTAGAATGTCCCGTGGCAGGTATCCCCTTCTATTGCCCTAGGGAGGGTTGTAACCCTCGTCTGTATATTAATAAAGAATAATCCTTCTATTCCTGTCTCATGTATCTGGACCTCCCCAGCAATTTAACGAAATTTGGTGGCAGCGGTTACAAGTGAACCCGTTTAAGTTTAGCGCTCATACTTCCGTCCATATGTTTAAGACCCACCTTGGCTGACTTAGCTGACATGTCCTGATTTCATAATCTTCAAATTTGTAATCTTTTCTCCTTCATCTAACTCCATGTTTTTAACTTCTTGTCATTTTCTTGCCGTTTGACTCATAGAAAATTATCAGACTTAAATGACACGTCAGCCTGTGCAGACAGCGATTTCAATGTTTTAATAAATTGGCCAGCAGGTGGGGGCAGTGCTCAATTTCATTAATGCCATTCAGAAAACTTTCAGGCTTTATGTCTTAATGAACAGCCTAGAAAAGGACAAAGCATTATATTACTGATGCATACAGCAGATCCCCAACTCAGGCTGTGTTGCATATTCTTAACAGTGCTACAGTATGTTCACACAGCCAGTACAAACAAACTTGCAAGATCTAGACCAGGGGTCACCAACCTTTTTAAAACGGAGAGCTACTTCACGGGTACTGAGCCATACGAAGTTTGATATCAGTTTTAAACGCCCTCCTAAACATGTCTAAACTTCATGCATGATAAACATGTTTTAAATGCTTTTTTATATTCAATTTCAAATCTATATAAATGCAAATGTGATAGATTAGAAACAGGACAAAATAAAATTTTAGATGATGTTCGCTGGTGAGTTGTGCTATTTTATAGAACAGGTCCACGGGCAACTCATGTGGTCATTGGGGGCATCCTTGGGGCACCATGTTGGTGACCCCTTATCTAGACCTACCACATCAGGTAGGAAGGTGCCTATTTCTACCAACTATTCAGACCATCAGACCCAAACCATACATTCAGTCATGCACAGGCACTCCACCAGAGGGCTCTACATTCTGTCCTACATCTGCTCACCTGTTAGACCCACACTCAGTCTCCATCCTGATTTCTACCTACTACTCGGACTATCTCACCAAAACCAGTCCTGTGGCCTGTTCTATGAAGCGGGGTTACTGGCTTATTGGGGAAACTTGTCGGATTTCTTGATCGGGACCTTCAACTGCTCTGCCATAGAGAGCATCCTAACATGCTGCCTTACGGTCTGGTATGCGGGCTGCTGGTGGCCTCCTACCGCTCTGCCATAGAGAGCATCCTAACATACGGCCTTACGGTGTGGTATTCGGGCTGCTGGTGGCCTCTATGACTTTTTTTGTAGACAGTCCATCTGTGTGGTGCTGTTTGCACGAATTGTTTTGGGAAATGCACTTACAGTTTTGCAGATGTTAAGGGTGATTCCAGAAATGCATCAAAGCAACTGAGGAACTGCAATGTCACTGTACAGTTACTTATAATGGGCGCCAATGTAATGTGTAGAGTGGCAAATAAACTGATTCACCATTTACTCTCATGTACATCACTTAAAATGCTTGTTTTAAATGCAAATGTGTGAATGTAAATCTAAGCAGTAAAGCTACAATTTACATTCTGTTTGCATGGTGGAAAGAACATTTAATCTGCCTTTTAAGTGTGATTAGAATATCTAATGCCTG